>NC_028360.1:2080845-2085781 GCF_000741045.1 Vigna radiata var. radiata
ATATATATATATATATATATATATATATATATATACTTGTTAGGGAAATGATATCATATTATTTGATATTATTATTTTCTATGTACTTGTAGGGAATGATGAGCCATCTTCAAGTCAAAAGGCAGAAGAAAAGAGTGGGAAAAAAGATGAAACGATTGATGAAAAGTTGAAGAATTTGGAAGGCACGTTTAAGAACTTGAAGGCCAATTTTTCCACGCTGAAGAAAAACGAAGAACTACGAACAAAGTTAACGGAACTGGAAAATTTCCTTCAGAACTTCAACTCTAAGCTCGCAGAAGATGCATCAATGAAGGAGATGAATCAAGACTTCACTGGAGCAGGTGCTTCTCGGAAAAATAATCATTAATTCATATTTGGTGAAAAAAAAATTATTTTCTTAAAATTGTTTATAGAAATCCTGCTACACCTATCACATTGATTTTCATATTCTATTTGTGTTCATAGGAACTGATAAGCCATCTTCAGGCCAATTGACAAAAGACAACAAGAGCATAGTAGAAGAAGTTAAAAGTTCATCTGAGATTGCCGAGCCTTCGCAAGATTCCGATCAAAGTGAAACAAAAAGTTCAGAGCTACCAAGACAAAAATCAACGGATAAATCACTAGATCAAGACTTGAAAGCCACTGGTAAGAACATCAACTTCTTTTATATAGAGAGGGGGTTGACAATAAAGTCTCTTATTATCATAATATGTGATATATTATTTATTTAAAATTTACTGAAAAGTAGAAGATTACACGTGAAATTTCATCTAGGAAATAAAACTCTCAATTTTTTATTGTTTCCAATATATTCTAACCAATAATGTGAGTGTTCAAAAGATGACGTGAGAGATAATTGTTTATATATTTATATGTTAAGGGTCATCATGGATTTTTAAAAATTTAAATTTGTAATTCAAATAAATTTTAAAAAGACTAATTTCATTTATTTTTTGATTTATTTATATTAAGTTAAATCAATATTAAATTTATATTGTCAGTTATATTAAATCCAATATGAGATGGGTACAATAGACATGAGATGAGATGGACCCCTCAGCTTGACATATGGACATAGGTTTTCTCGAAGCATATCTAAAAGAGAAAAACAAAAGCTCCTTATAAAGTAAAATCAGCTTATATATAAATTATTTTGTGGTAATGTAGAAATTAATTTAAATTTTGTATATTTATACCTTTATTTTATTTTTGCTCATAGGTATTGAAATGCCACCTTCAAGTCAAGAGACACAAGACGAGAAGAGTATTGCAGAAATAGATAGAACGATTGAAGAAAAGTTTGAAAGTTTTATGTCCAAGCTAGACAAAATAAAGGGGATGTCTTCCAAAGAAAATGAAGAACTTAGGAAAAAATTAGAAGAAATGGAAGATCTTCTTCGAAAATTCAATTCTAATCAAAGTGAAACAAAAAATTTAGAGCTGCCTACTCAAATAGAAAGGGATGAGTCGGTGGACAAAGGCTTCAAAGCCACTGGTAAGAAAATCAGTTTTCTTTTATTTATGTATCTGACAGAGAGGAATTGAGAATAAAGTTTCTAACGTAATCTACAATATATTCTTTATTATTGGTTAAAAATTGTTAAAAACTGTAAAATTATGTGTTCAATCTATATAAACAATGTTCTTGCATTTTTATCTGTTATGACTTGAAATTCCATATTTTATTTGTGCTCATAGGTGTGGATAAACCAGCTTCAAACCAAGAGCCAAAAGACGAAAATTTTCAGGAAAAATATGTACCCATTGATGAAAAGTTGGAGAGTTTGAAGGTGGAACTGGACAACATGAAGGCCAAGTTTTCCCCAGCCAAGGAAAACGAAGAAATGAGTAAAACGTTAAGAACCCTAGAAGATCTTCTTCAAAGCATTGATATTCCTGCAGAAGATGCAAACCCACCTGAAACAAAAGGTTCAGAGCTAACAAGCCAAATATCAAGGGGAGAGTCGGAGAATCAAGTCCTTAAAGGTATTTGTATAAACATCAGTGTCATATAAATAGTAATGTCCATGGTTTTAGGTTATTGTTGCGATTGCGATTTTTATCTTAATCCTTTATACAGTGAAACGTTGCCATGAAATGTAATTGCAAAACTTTCATCGTTTGACATGATGAAAAACTAGAGAAAAATATGACTACAATCACGACACAACATATTAAAATAGCTTGAAAAGCTGACATTTTTCAATTATACTTGTTGTTTCAGTCCGTAATTTGATCATACATAAAATCTCTTCTCATTCGATGCCTGTAATTTGTAATCTGTGCTTGTAGGTGTTGATAAGCCATCTTCAAGCCAAGACGTACAAGACAAGGAGAGTGTGGAAAAAGACGTATCAGATGATGAAAAAGTGGAGAGTTTGAATGTCAAGCGTAAAGATTCCAAGGAGGAGGTGGTAGAAAAGGTGGTGAATGCCATTAACAAAAAGATCAAGAAATCAACTAAAAAGCTTGGTGATAGTGAAATTAAAATACAACCTAATGAATCATTAGAAAAAGGAAAAACATCAAAAACATACCCCAAACTGTCTTTAAGCCGAGACGATAAGACTTTGGAGCTAGTCTTGAAAAGGTTTCAAGCCAGTTATGATGCCCTTAATTCTCATTCAAAAGTTTGCTGTTTGTCTCTCTCAATTTTCCCAGAAAATGTTGTTATAATGAAAAGACAAATAATTTACTGGTGGATTGGAGAGGGGTTTGTAAAAAGGTCAACAGAGAAAACATCTGAAGAAGAAGGTGAGAATGTTTTCAACGAGCTTCTGAATTCTAATCTGATTGTACCACATGGTTCAGGCAAGTGTCCTGTTGTCAATAAATTCAAAATTAATCCTTGGATCCGCCACATGTTGGTATCATCTGTTCTGGGAGAAAATAAACAACCCTTTGGATTTTATTCACAAATAACAACCTCTTCCCACCGCAATCATGCTGATTATGGTTGCCTAGTACTTGACCGACAAAATGTTGAAATAGGTGGTCACTTTGATTGGAAATCTGTCCATTCGAGAAGTGTTTTCAATCTTGGTGCAAGATATCTTACTATTGAACCTCGATGGATGGCTAAAATGAAGAAGTTGGTGGTGCTTCAGCTTGGTCGTTGGCAAGAGTCTCCTGAACATCACATTGAAGTTGCTGGTACAGAATTCATGACAGCCACAAAGGCTCAAAAGCATCTGAAATATCTCAGCCTTCGTGGTATATCAAGAATATCAGCTTTGCCACCCTCTATTGCTCAACTTGTTAGCCTAGAAATTCTTGACCTCAAGGCTTGTCACAATCTCGAAACCTTACCTAATGAAATTACTTCATTGAAAAAGCTCACACACTTGGATGTGTCACAGTGCTACTTGTTGGAGAGTATGCCAAAGGGGATTGGGAAGCTCACTGAGCTCCAAGTACTCAAGGGATTTGTAGTAGGCAGTTCCAAAGAGACTCTTACAATATCTGATCTTGCAAACTTTAAAAAGTTGAAACGATTGAGCATACACATTGGAAGTGAGGCTGTGATCCAAAAAGAGTTTGAAAGCCTGAGAAACTCAGAAGTTAAATGTCTCAAAATATCATGGGGCGCGTCATCTTACACCAAGTACAAAGATATTGATATCGTTCTCCCAATAGGTTTGGAAAAGTTAAACCTTGAAGGCTTTCCTAGTGAGAAAACTCCAACATGGTTGAAGCTTAACCTCCTACCTTCTGATTTGAAGAGACTATACATAATAGGAGGAAAACTCAGCAGCATAGAAGAGGAAAAAAGCATTAAAAGAAATTGTAAGGTGGAGATCTTGCGTCTGAAATACCTAAAGAATCTTCAAATTGATATTGACCATATCATAAAGTTGTTTCCTTCACTGAAGTATGCCGAGGTGAAAAAATTCAAAGAGCCTAGCCATGAATGGAGCATTTGATGGTAAAAGTACACCCATTTCATAAATGTTCAATGTATTTTATTTTAAGGGAAATTTAGTTCACCCGAATATTTATTTGTACATATATATGATTCCAACCATGTATATTTGTTCGGTGTGCTCCAAGTCAGAGTGATGAAAAAGTTCAGAAAAAGATATATATAAGTTCTGTGGTAGGTTAGTGATTATTGTAACTGAACTTATGTTGTGTCTCTGATGCATTGATATTGCTACTTCTTATTTTCTTTGATATCTCTTAATCTTTTTTATTTTTTAGATTGAATTGATCAATTATATGTCAGTTCTAGCGGCATCTCATTGTCTCGACATGTCATAATTAAAACAAACACTTACGAAACAATTTCTGATCTGAAAATAGAGGACACTTGCGTGTCATGAACTAAAAATATGGGATTGAATTTAGACCATCCTGCATATCTCATTCATACAATGAAGTCAACAATATTTCTTGACATATTTATAAATGTCATAACTCTTATAACAACGCGGGTGTAATTGTGTCTAACATTGAAATTTACTCTAACAAAAATATAAAAGAAAAACTATTATTGAGAGAAAAACATGTACAACATAATAACTTTCTCAATGTTTCAGTAAAACCAAAGCAGCTATTCATATTAGAAAATTTACTTTAGCTACTTTTTGACCTCTTTTTTTAGCCTTGATTTTAAACTGCTTGAATAGGCCTTGCATGCCTCCTGCATTTTACTCTCTAAATCTTCATCTTCTTTTTCTTCGAAAAGAATTCGACCACAGCGATTGCTACTAAACACCCAGGCAGAAAAAAGTTAGCACATTAAAAGAAAAAAAATATATAAATGTAATGAATGATATAACATGATTGAAACTTTAAAACATAATTACTACGGATAAAACTTTCAACCATGTTTCATACAGTGTATATATATATATATATATATATATATATATATATATATATATATATATATATATATATATATATATATATATATATATATATATATATG
>NC_028360.1:2086096-2094190 GCF_000741045.1 Vigna radiata var. radiata
TTAAGATCAAGGATATTTAAATAATTTTTATTCTCAACACTAAAAAAAAAAGAAACCCCCAAACCCTTACTCACCTCCCTCATTCCTCTCAACCCTTTCTCTTTCATCTCTCTCACTCCAACATTTTCTCTGTCATCCCTACTGTTGTCCCAATTGAAAAAAAAAAAACCAGAAACCCTTGCCTAACCCTAATCCACCTTCCTCACTTATCTTTGATTCTTGGAGCTTTTTCACTTTCTGTAAGACAACACTTCTCTGAAAAGATATCACAAAATTGTTAGATTCTCAAAACTCCTTACAGAAATCAAATTCGTGTCAATTTATAGAAAATCACAACTCTAACGCAGTTTAATTGACTTTGCTACTAATACAGTCGAATATAACAAAACAATTATAACAGTTTGGAGCAGCCAAAGCAGTTAATTGAATTCACAATTAATGTAGTTGATTTACATTTAATGCTTGATCAACATATTTAAAAATATGACTGTTAGACAGTAATATCAAGCATTAACAAAATTTCAAAACATAACAGACTTAGTCAATGCAATACACATATAGTCGACTATGTAACATTGTAAAACTTAGTTTTGAAAAACTTTCTCTTTGAAAAATTTCGTAGGACACTTTGAAACAGATTGTGCAAAGACACGATTTTTAATCGACTCACCGCATATAATGAAGTCGACTTAAAATTATTGTTTTGCCACACAATTAAAATTCAACATTAGTACATGTAGTTTTTCTTTTCCAAAAACATTTATTATGCATTCAAGTATAAAATCACATATATAGCATAGTCAAATGCAATGAACAACACAGCAAAAACATAAACATGTTCTCATATAATCATATAACAAGTAAGCATAGAACATGTAACACATAATACACATGTGTTATTAATTATGTGTTGTTATTATAAAAAACCAGAAACTCTCAGATTGTAAGTTCAGCTAAACTAGTGCTCCCTAACAAGAATCTCAACAATTAGAAATCCAATTTAGTTTATCCAATATATAAATCCAATAAATATTACAATTGAAATAACATGATTAAAAATCGGGAGATGAAAGAAGTAGGTTCCAATTGAAATAAATGTAAAAAAATGTATGTATATAAATGAAAAAAATTGATATTAACCTCTCTATGAAATAAAGATTACTCGTGGCAGCAGAACTTCTGAAATCCATGAACCCCAAATCTTCAAATTCATTCAGCACACAAATGGAATTATTATCCTCCATGGCAATCTTCAAATTATTCCCCACATCAGACCAACAACAGACTATATTTTTCTCCCTAAAATCAAAGACTAATGTAACAGTTGTCCTTCCTAGGAAGCATCATAGCCACCAACAAACAGTTATTCCCTTCTAACCACTAAAGCTTATCGGCATCCCTAAGAGACCACCCCAAAGGATCATAGAAAAAATCAATTTCCTTCCCAGTAACCTGGTCCCAAACCCCTATCCTGTGGTCGTTACTCCTCCATTTACAACTAGAAAATATCTTATAATCTGAAATAAAACCCAAGGCCCCTAGAGTGTAACTCTTCACCTGACTCTTATGACAAACCTGAACTTACCTAAGCTCCTCGTTTTGAGAATTGAATAGCCCCGTCCCCCATCACCATGGTTAAAGGGAGAGTGTTCATCCAACATCCAATCATACACCATGCTGCCATGTGCAATGCAACAACCACCCTCAAGACCTGCCCAAATGGTCATTCCAACACTCGAGGCCTGACCTTGTAGAGAATACAACAACCTTAACTTATTGTCGTGGAATGGGCCCCACTTGGCGGCGCATACGTGGTTCAAGATGTTGGGTAGTTTTAAAATGTAACTAACTGTTTTAACTGTCTCTTGCACATTCCTCTGTATCTCTGTCTTTATATACCTTAGCTTGTACTCTCTTTTATTCAATTAATGAAATACAGTTCTTTCAGTTCAATATACTTTGTTCTATTCGTTCTACCACTTTCTCCATAGCTAACAGTGGTATCCAGAGCAACTTGTTTCGATCCTTGGAAATCTGCAGAACCTTGGTTACGATCAAAGTAGTGGTGCGATGGCAAGTATGATGCACAGCAATCTTCCAGTCTTCGATGGAAAAGACTTTGATGACTGGTGCGTTAAAATGGAGGCGATTCTTGGGTATCAAGAAGTTGATGAAGTTGTGAGACAGGGAATTAAAGAAACCAAAGAAGATGATACANCAGCAGCAAAGAAACTTCATAAGGAAGAACGTCGTCTGGATTGCAAAGCCAGAATGCTCCTTCATCAATGCGTTTCTCCAACCATCTTTCAAAAGATCTCTAAAGCGTTTACTGCCAAGGAAGCCTGGGATATCCTCCAAGAAGGATATGGGAACACGAGAAAAGTTAAAAAGGTGAGACTACAAGCATTACAGCGTCAATATGAGCTTCTGGGCATGGGTGCAGAGGAAACCGTGACAGAATACATGGGAAGAATCCAGACTCTTGTCAATGACATGAGGACCTGCGGAAAAATTGTAAAAGATAGAAAGCTCATCCAAAAGGTTTTGCGTAGTTTGACACCACAGTATGATCATATTGTGATCACCATTGAAGAGTGTAGCGACTTGGAAACGTTGAAAATTGAGGAATTGCAGAATTCCCTCGTCGCGCATGAACAGAGATTGCTGGAGCGAAAGAATGCTGAGAAGGCAGCTATGACCCAAGCAACAAATCAAGCGTTCCAAGCAAGAACGAAGCAAGGCTTCAAGAACCGAGGCAGAGGCAGAGGGAGATCACGTGGTGGGGGTCGCAGCGGAGGAAGAAATTGGAAATCGACTGAACAGAACGATGAAGACACCAATGACGAACAACAAGAAGGAGGTACCCGTGGAGGTAAAAACACGCGAGGAAGAGGAAGAAAGGGAATTGACAAGCGAAGTATTCAGTGCTACACATGTAGCAAATTTGGGCATTATTCCTCTGAATGTTGGCACAACGAAGCTGTCAAGAAGAACAAGAACGACAACGCATCAGCGAATTTGGCACAGGATGATGGTGATTCTAACACAGAGCACGTTGTGTTGATGACAATTGCAAATGGAGTCCATGATGGAGGTAGTGAAATCTTGATGAATGAAACGAAGGACAAGTGTTGTAGAGATAAAGATTATGTGTCGCTGCACTACGCTGATAATCAAGTTGACGCGCAAGTTGACACGCAGAAAGAATACAGCCACGTGTCACATGTGGGTAAACCACGACATGCAAAGATAGAAGAAAGGAACAAATATATAATGATTTTTGACAATCTTGCAATGCTATCAGACAACCACCTTGACTACACAGAGAACAACCTTTGCTGGTATCTCGATACCGGGTGTTCCAATCATATGACTGGAAGAAAGGAATGGCTGGTCGACTTGGATATGAGGAAGAAAAGCAAAATAAGATTTGCAGATGATAGTACCGTCATGGCAGAAGGAGTTGGCAGAGTGCTACTCACTTGCAAGAATGGAGAAACGGCATACATGGATGAAGTTTTGTTTGTCCCTACTATGAAGAGCAACTTATTAAGCCTTGGGCAGTTGTTGGAAAAAGGATATACCATGAGTATGCAAGAAAGGTCAATTGAAGTGTTTGATAAAAGGAAGCGTTCCATAATCAAGGCCCCAATCTCAAAGAACAGAACATTCAAGGTTAACCTTAATACTGCTACCATACAATGTCTATCATCTGTAAGTGTTGAGGAAGAAAGCTGGAAGTGGCACTATAGATTTGGACATTTGAATTTCAAAAGTTTAAGTTTGTTGANTAGCAAAGAACTTGTAAAGGGAGTGCCTTCAATATCTGTTCCTGAGAAACTGTGCGAAGGGTGCATACTTGGAAAACAGACCAGATCAAAATTCAGTAATTCAGCAACCAAAANAGCCAAGAAGCCACTAGAAATTGTTCANGCAGACGTTTGTGGTCCATTCGAAATAACTACTTATGGAGGTAATAAATACTTTCTTCTTTTAGTTGATGAATGGACAAGAAAATTGTGGGTTTATCTGTTGAAAGAAAAAAAAGGAAGTTTTCCTAACGTTTGTTAAATTTTGTGCTTTGGTTGAACGTCAATCTGCACTTGAGATGAAGCTTCTTCGAACTGATGGTGGAGATGAATTCAATTCCAGCGAGATGAACAAATTCTGTGAAGAAAAGGGAATGATTCATGAAGTCATTGCACCCTATACACCTCAACACAATGGCTTGGCCGAGAGGAGAAATAGAACACTCGTTGAGATGACTAGATGTCTGCTGAAAGGGAAGAAGTTACCACACGAACTTTGGGGAGAAGCTGTCATCACATCAACTTATTTGCTGAACAGGTGCCCGACAAAAGCATTAACAAACATGACTCCAGAAGAAGCGTGGTCAGGAATTAGACCGTCTGTGAAACATTTAAGGATTTTTGGATCTGTTTGTCATAAACATATCCCTGATGAGAAAAGGAGAAAACTAGAGGACAAAAGTGAATCTCTAATATTGGTTGGCTACCACGACACAGGTGCTTACAGGTTGTACAATCCAAGAAAAAAGGTAATAGTTATCAGCAGAGATGTCCTAGTTGATGAATCTGCCATATATGAATGGGAAAGTCAAGAAACCGAATCAAGCAAAGTTGTATCTAGCTGGTTGGAGGCAAGGAGACCTGAAGACAGTGATCAAACCACAACCATGGAGACTGAAGAAATCAGCAGAAGATCACAGCGGACTAGGTTCCCCTCTACTAGACTAGCAGGTCATGAAATCTACACAGACAATGAAATCACTGAGACAGGTGAGATCTCAAAACACTATGCCTTTCTCGTTGATACAGAGGTGCTTTCTTGGGAACAAGCTATCAAGACGAAGGAATGGAAGGATGCTATGATAGAAGAGTTGAAAGCAATTGAGAAGAATGGAACGTGGACAATGACAGTGTTGCCTCAACACAAACGTCCCATTGAGGTCAAGTGGGTCTTCAAGACAAAACTGAAGCCAGACGGAAGCATCTCCAAGTTGAAAGCGAGATTGGTGGCTAAAGGTTTCCTTCAAAAACCAGGAGTAGACTTTACAGATGTATTTGACCCATAGCAAGACTAGAGACTGTGAGGCTCGTGGTGGCAATAGCAAATGCAAGAGGCTGGGAAATTTATCAGATGGACGTAAAATCCGCCTTTCTCAATGGCCCACTGGATGAAGAGGTGTATGTAACACAACCTCCAGGATTTATGAAGGAAGGTGAAGAATTTAAGGTGTACAAGCTGAACAAAGCTTTGTACGGGCTAAGACAAGCACCACGTGCTTGGAACACACACATTAATGCATGGCTNGTGAAGAACGACTTTAGGAAATGCACAGTTGAATTTGGAGTGTATGTGAAGCAGTCAGACAAACAAGGTACTATGCTTATATGTTTGTATGTTGATGATTTGTTGATAACAGGTAACAATGCAAGGGCAATAGCTGAGTTCAAAGCAAACATGAAAAGANATTTCGANATNACTGACCTTGGNAGCTTGGGATACTTTCTNGGCTTGGANTTTCGTCGAACACATGATGGGATGTTCGTGCATCAGAGGAGATACATTGATGAAATCNTGAAACGCTTTGGCATGGAAAGCTGCAACAGCGTGAGCACACCTGTGATGACTAACATCAAACTGGACCAGCAACTCAATGACGAGAAGGTAGATGCTACTTTGTTNAAACAGATTGTTGGATCTCTCANGTACCTGTGCAACAGTAGACCCGACATCTGCTACAGCGTGGGATTGGTCAGCAGATTCATGGGAGACCCGAGACAGACGCATCTTGCAACAACCAAACACATCTTGCGTTACCTGAAGGGAACTGCTGAGTATGGCTTGTTCTTCTCTAAGAAATTTGAAGGAGCGATAGGGAATCTGGAAGCTTGGTGCGACTCTGACTGGTGTGGAGACCAAATCGACAGAAGAAGTACTTTCGGGTTCGTGTTCAAATACATGGGATCTGCGTTTAGCTGGTGTTCAAAAAAACAGAATGTTGTAGCTCTGTCGTCTTGCGAGGCTGAGTATATAGCCTCTGCTGAAACTGCGCGCCAGAGCACTTGGTTAGATACTATGTTGGAAGAGTTATCGATTGAGTGCTCTAGACCGATACAACTTTGGGTTGACAACAAATCAGCAATCAACTTGGCCAAGAACCCAGTCTCACATGGAAGGACCAAGCACATAGAAACTAGATTTCACTACTTAAGAGAGCAGGTCAACAAAGGAAAACTTGAAATGGTGCATTGTTCTACAGCAGATCAAACTGCTGATATTTTCACCAAAGCCCTTCGACAAGCTCGGTTTGAGGAACTTAGACTTAAACTTGGAATTAAGAAACTTCAGTAGTTGCTTATTGTAGTTCCATTTTAAGAGGGGTGTGTTGGGTAGTTTTAAAATGTAACTAACTGTTTTAACTGTCTCTTGCACATTCCTCTGTATCTCTGTCTTTATATACCTTAGCTTGTACTCTCTTTTATTCAATTAATGAAATACAGTTCTTTCAGTTCAATATACTNTNTTCTATTCGTTCTACCACTTTCTCCATAGCTAACACAAGACACCCTAGTAGAGGGCCTTCCTGTAGAGGAGCTTCTTTGAGATGTTGGGTGGGATGTAAAGTTCCTCATTTTTCAATCTCGACCCTTAAACCAACTGCAGCCGCAATAGAGGTTTTGAGGAAAGCTTTCGAGCCGGAGGTAAAGCGATGAAGGTTAGAGTTTTTTTTTAGGAGAGAATGGGAAAGAAAATGATGAGGGTATGTGATGAGATTGTGACAATGGTTGTGGCTGTGAGTTGGAGTGTGGTGGCAATGAACCCATTTGTGGTGGCGGTCAATGAAGTTAAGAGACGAGGGTGACTACAATGAGAGAGTCACGTGAATTGTGTTGATTTGAAATATAGAAGAGAAGATTAAAGGAAGGAAAAAAAAAAGAGAGGGAAACAAAAGTAAAATTAGGGTTGTAAAATCAGTATGTAAAATCAGTAGGTAAAATTTGTTTTTATTTACATATGGACTGTAAATCATTTATATACAGATTTTGTTTTTTGCAAATTTTCCTACCATAACGCGCCTAAATTATATGCGGATTTTACATACAGAAAATAGGTAGATAAAAATTCATATGTAAAATTCGTATGTAACTCATTTTTCAAAATGCATATGTAAAATTCATCTGTAATACCTGCATTACCTACATATTAAAATTCGTATGTAAATATCGATAGGTAAGTTAATTTTTTCTCTAGTGAAGAGCTTAAAAGAAGATCTCCTAAAATCCAAGACCTTGATTATTCATTTGATCAAATATGTATAATCCTTGGGTGCTATATACTTTATATGATTATTATATGACCCCAAGGGAAGAAATCCAAACATCTCTAAGAGGAAGAGGATGTTTCCATAAGACAACTTGAAGATTTGAGAGAAAATCCTTTTTAAGAGGGAGGGAATGATGACATACCCTTTAGCCATGGCTAAGAAAATTCAAGAAGGGTTGAAGTCATCTGTGGAAGGTGAGCCTAAATGATACATCAAGGCTTGATGTAATCTTGCAGATCCGTGAGATTGGAGATTAAATGAAGCCGAGATCCCAGCAGCAACCAATGGAACAGTAACCTTGGCTGAAAATTGTCGCAGATCTGGAAGCTCTCGGGAATGGAACTTGCTGGAGGGTTTTTGGACGTGATGCAGCGGAAGTAGTGTTTAATATAGTGAGGTGGTATGGAGGATAGCTTGAAGAGGTGGATCACAACTCAGAAAGCTTCCACAAAGTGGAAGAAAGTTGCAATGGAGAAGCAAGCTTGGGAAGTGACTCTCGGAGAAAGAAATTTGCTATTCATTTCAGCAGAAATTCTTTACTATATTCCAAAAGTGAATACAAGGGTAGCCAAGGTGAGTTATATAGACTCCTCAACCTTGGGCTTGTGATGAAAAACGTGTTCAACCACTATGAATCACGTTGCCTAACTCTAATACATGTGCTAAATGTGCTAGCTTCTAGAATCTATATGGAGTACACGTTTATTTCAATTTCTAAAATAAGAAAGTTCCCGGTGCACCCC
>NC_028360.1:2101025-2107432 GCF_000741045.1 Vigna radiata var. radiata
AATCACTAGGATTGCCTAAGTACCAAGCCTTGTCCTTGCCAAAATTGTTCTAGGCTACTCACTTTAGTTGTTGTTACTTGCAAGATTACTTTTAAAATCACAAAAGAAGACTCAAAAGCAAATCAAAAACAAAGGAAAACAACAAGTTGGGACTCTAAAATCGGACTCTAGGCGCACTCCTAATTCGCAACTTAGTAAAAGCAAATGATAAAACTTGAATGGAAATGGAAAAAGTAAAGGTGAGGTCTCTTAGGTGAGGCTTAGACTTTGGATCTAAGACACACTCACCGTCTACCCAATTTTAGGTTGTGAGACTTCTTGAGTCAAGTTAACAAATGAGGGAAGAGCACTTATGAACTCTACCACCTCACTTGCTTGGATTGGCCCTTTACACACAAAAATAAATGAACTTTTACAAAGGAAAACTTAATGAAATGAAAAGGAAACGTGAATAGGCTAAGGAGATTAATGTGTTCAGCTTTGGCTTCTCAAAAAACAGGGGTGAATTAGATTAATTCACACTAAAATCTCAGCTGCAAGTGATCACTCAAAATCAGATGAATTCTGCAGAAAAAAAATTCTGTTATTGTTGGCTGTCGCCTAGTTTCGTCACTTCTGGTGCAGACTTGTAGCGAGTTTCTCCTTATCCAAGAGCCATCTTCTTGCACTTGTTTCTCATCATTGAACCTTCTTTGATGCTTCCACTTGTGGTAATCAATCTGAATTACAATTCACCTATCCAGCAACACCAATTAGCCACGGTATATAACACTACAATGTCAGCAAATTGCATCCAAATTAACAGCAACACCAAGCCTTTTGTCGAACAGATGGTGTGCAAAATAGCCAAAAATTCAAAATCAGGCAATTAATCGGGTAACAATCAAGGAGGCACTTCAAATTGATCCTAAGAATGGTTCTAGAACAAATTAATAACACAATAAAAGACCAGAAAGCAAAATTGTGCGCAATTAAGCTATGCAATGAAATTAGAACAATTTGTTTGATAAAATGTCTCACTGAACTAGCAAGTTTTTGACAGCAAAGTGTAAATGTGCATGAGCAAACTCGAATTTTGGGGATGCACTGGTCCAATTCTGCCTTTTAATGATTTAATAATCTCTTTTAAAGTATTCTTTTGATGTTTTATGGACCATAGGCTTTTGCTACATCCATTCTTTGGAATCAAACAGAAAAATTCATTGTAATTTGAAACTCTCAATGCATAACTTTCTCGGCAGTAAAGATTTTGGCTGAAAATTGATTAAGTTCCATATGCAAATTGCACAGAATTGACTAGATGCACCTTACAATGATTCAAACATATTTCATAGATGAATCAAGACTTGTAGAATCAGATTTGATGGACAGAAACAATATGTACTAGAAATTGACTAGTACAGTTCCATTTTCAGCTCAATTTTCACAACTCAAGTGGTCAAAATTCAGAATGGAAGTTAATCTTGACTGGAAACACTACAAATGACTTGAAAACAGCATTTGACATTTGCTGAAAATAGCAGAAACATGTTGTAGATGATTGGTAATGATCTAATACACAATCTTGACTCAATTATGCAGAATTATCTACCAAAGATGTTTGCATATCGGTTTACTGCATTTAAGCATTACAACTGGACATTTCAAGATTAAGACCAGTTGGAAATCAAAGCTAAATGATTTAGGCATTAACTCATGCAGCTGTTGTTCAGTGAAACAGTAATTCTGAAGTTACCAAATGAACAGTAACGTGCTGCAGAATTTTATTTATTTATTTATTTATTTTTTAAAAAACAGAACTCAAAACCCGAAACAGATCTGATTTGGTTGGCCAATTTTAAACACCTGAGCTCATCTCATAATAGTTCATTGCTCTTAATCGGTGTAGTCAATTCCAACACACTTTCGGCTATGCAAAACTTGATTGAAAACCGGATTTAATGATAGCACAACAAAATTAACCGAACATGACTAAGACAAACTGGAAATGATGCTCAAATTAACAAAATGACTCAATGCAGAAAAGATTAACCGAATGAAAATGATGAATGACTCAAGCAAACACAGCTAGTATCAAAGAAGACTCAAAACAGAACCTAATCCAAAGCAAAGATGTTGAAACTGAATTGAAAATCAGAAACANAAACAAGACAGTGCAGGATTTCTTTGACANCATGGAAATGGAAGAAAGAGCTACTTATCTCACGGTTCTAGCTTGAACCTTGCTCTGAATACCACTTGATACATCAAGGCTTGATGTAATCTTGCAGATCCGTGAGATTGGAGATTAAATGAAGCCGAGATCCCAGCAGCAACCAATGGAACAGTAACCTTNTGATACATCAAGGCTTGATGTAATCTTGCAGATCCGTGAGATTGGAGATTAAATGAAGCCGAGATCCCAGCAGCAACCAATGGAACAGTAACCTTGGCTGAAAANTGTCGNAGATCTGGAAGCTCTCGGGAATGGAACTTGCTGGAGGGTTTTTGGACGTGATGCAGCGGAAGTAGTGTTTAATATAGTGAGGTGGTATGGAGGATAGCTTGAAGAGGTGGATCACAACTCAGAAAGCTTCCACAAAGTGGAAGAAAGTTGCAATGGAGAAGCAAGCGTGGGAAGTGACTCTCGGAGAAAGAAATTTGCTATTCATTTCAGCAGAAATTCTTTACTATATTCCAAAAGTGAATACAAGGGCAACCAAGGTGAGTTATATAGACTCCTCAACCTTGGGCTTGTGATGAAAAACGTGTTCAACCACTATGAATCACGTTGCCTAACTCTAATACATGTGCTAAATGTGCTAGCTTCTAGAATCTATATGGAGTACACGTTTATTTCAATTTCTAAAATAAGAAAGTTCCCGGTGCACCCCCTATCAAGCTAATCTCACCCCTACATGTGCATAAAGGTCTCTTTTACCCCTCTCCATGTTCTTGGGTTGTTCTTTATTTGGTGGGCTTGGGCCCCACGTATCACTAAACTCTTTCTCTCAGGCCACCTTGGAGCATATAGTACACTAGAATAACTTGAGCTTTATATTATGGGCTAAATAGTCCATGATTTCTTTTTGGGTCTTGTATTTTGGGGCAAGTAATGTAAGGTTTCTGGTCAACTTGCCAAAAAAAATTCAACACCCAATGTTGACTCAAGTGGACATTCTTTAGGGTGTTGACCCATGTGGTCAAAGTTTTTAACCTAGCTCGATGAGCAAGTGTGGGACGTCCAACCTTTGTTGAGTGTGGTCATGTGTTATGCTTTCATTGTAGAGGATTTTCCATAGGTAGTGGCCACATGTCACTCTAGGAATGCAGAGATTCTCCATAAGTAGTGGTCACTTATCCTTCTCCTAATTGAGAGGTTTCACCTTGATCTCCAAGTTAGGTCAAGCTTATGTTTTTAGGGTTTTGTTTCTAAAAATTGGAGACACCCTAAGTCTATAAATAGAGGTATCTCCACCCTTGTATTCTCACTTTGAGATTAGTAATGAAATGTTGCCAACCTAGGCATCTTCCTTTAGAGTAGAACATCTTATGTGGTTTCCCTAGGCATCTTCCTTTAGAGTTTGCCTAACCTCTCTTGGAGAATCATCAAAACCACCCCATCACCACCAAAATACCAAAGGTCATGAGTGCTTTCCTTATTATCCAACTTGCTTCCACACCTTTATATCCACTATAACATCTATTCACGCTTTAGCCCAAACTAGATTGAAGAAGATGCTATTAGAGAAAGAAGAGAAAGAAAAGAAAATGACAGAAGATGAAGAAAAGAGAGAAAAAGAATATAAAGAAAAGAGAGAAAAGGAAGTAAAAGAAGTATAGGAGAAAAAAAAGAGAGAAAAGGAAAAAAAAGAAGAAGAGAGCATCTTGATTTGTTATTTAAAGGAAGCTGTAATTTATCTCGTGTTCTTTTATATCACAGGGAAGAGTTGTTCATCAATAAGGAGTGACACCAACAATGGGGATAAGAAAGAATGATATTACTCAAGAAATATTTATTTATCAAAGAGAAATTACAAAAGTAATGGAATGAAGAAAGGATGACATAAAAGGAAGACACAAACTTGGGATTCAATGAATCTATGTTTGATACTTTGTTAGCTTGTTTGTCAAGACCTCTAAAGTCATTGATAATGAGAGATTGGCCTCTTATAGGATCCAAATAGCATTTTAGTATAATTTCTATTTTGAATTATTTTATATTTATGGGTTTGATTTATGTTTCTGTTTGCGCATAAGATCTTTTAGAATTTGGATCAATCTTTCGCCAAACAAGGAGAATGATAAGGAATATTTATGTGAAACAAATTTGAGGATAAATTCTTTTTAAGGAGGGTATGATGGAGAGCTATCTCTTGAACATATATAAGAAGAACTTGAGGAATAACATTTCAATTCAAAGGATGTGTGACAATGTCAATGATCAAAGCACATCTCCTTGAATCTTATAATGTTCCATGAAGGAGGGACTTAAATAAATTTTAATTTTATTTTAATTTTACATAATGCTAAATTTGTTAGGCAGACCCGCTTGTATTCATTGGGCGTGCGGGCCTTGCTAGGTAGAAGTTTACTTTAATAATATTTTTATTTTTTATTTTTGTGTCTTTTAGCTTTGTGCTTTATTTTAGGGTTCATAGGTTTTCTTAAAATTATGTGCATATATAAATGTACCAAAAGCTAATATAAACACTTTTGAGTCATATTATATATTTAGATTCTTTAAGAGAGGATTTTCTTGCTTTTTTTGATGAAAACTCTTTTTCTTATTAAATATTATAATCTTTGTAGCAAATCTTCGCTTGATTTATCAATATGTTAGATTGTGGCATCCTCATCTATATCTTTCTTTTATTTAATGAGGTACTCATAACCTAATTTTTATTTATATTTATTATTCTATTTATTTAATTTATTTAATGAGATGTTCAATGTTATTTTTATTTATTATTTTAATTTATTTACGTTAGATGTTCATAATCTCATTTTTAATTTTTATTTTGATTTGATTAATTTATTGAGGTGACCTTGACCTGAATGTTTTAATACCTTCAATTATATGATGGTTTTAGCTGTTCATCTACATTGTTTAGGTTTAATATCTAATAATTGTTGTAAATATATATATATATATATATATATATATATATATATATATATATATATATATATATATATAATATGATAAATAAAAATTTGATGTATTATAGTTGGAGGTATAACGTTAAAAATTGAAATGAGTAGATATTAATTCATTCATCCTAACGAGTCATTCTTAAATAATTTGACTTATAATTGGAATTGTAGCTTTACAGATTTAAAGGAGTATATTATTATAATAAAATCAATAAATTTTTTATATTTTGAATGAGTATATTTTTATAATGATATTATAGAATAAAATCAATAAATTTATCTAGAATTTTGATGTATTGTTTTGATATAAGACGTTACATCCGATACTAATTTTTTAATTAAAGTAGTTTAGCGTTAGCTATTATTATTACTTTAATTTTCATTTACTTAATGATATTAACTTCAGAAAAAGAATTCACACAATACCTCCATGTTCGAATAATATAGTATGAACGTAGGTTAGGAAGACATTATAGTATGAACGTAGGTTATCTTGTGTGCACTAGAAATCTCATCTTGATAATTTTCTGTAACAATCATGTCATCTATATATATAATCAAAGTTGTAATCTTTCTTTTTCCTCTCTTAAAAAATAAGGTGTGATCAGAGTTACTTGGTAAACCTTCCAAACCATGCTCTTGGGGATTGTTTTAATCCATATAGAGCCTTCTTTAATTTGCAAACCTTCATTCCATTTGAATCTGTCATGCTTGGTGGAGAATCCATATAAATTTCTTCTGAAATTTCTCCATGTAGGAAAGCATTTTTCACATCAAATTGTAGAAGAGGCAAATCTTGGTTTGCAGCTAGCGACAAAAGTATTCTCACAGTATTGAGCTTGGCTAGCGGTGCGAACGTCTCTTGGTAATCTACACCATAAGATTGAGTGTAACCTTTAGCCACAAGTCGTGCTTTATACCTTTCAATAGTTCCATCAGCTTTATGCTTAATCGTAAAGATCCATTTGCAGCCCACAGTTTTCTTCCCTCTTGGTAAGGATACAAGATCCCAAGTGTTATTTTTTTCTAAAGCTGCCATCTCCTCAACCATTGCTTCGGTCCATCTAGGATCTGCCAAANCTTCCTGTACATTACTAGGAATAGAAATTGAAGATAATTGAGATACAAATGATGCAAATGATTGAGATGACACATATTTACTAATGGGATATTTAACTTTGGCTTGGAGGTCTGGTTCATATTTAGCTGGAGGTTGACCACGGTTAGAACGAGGTGGAAAATTATATTGAACAGTAGTAGACTCAGTGTTT
>NC_028360.1:2108442-2116865 GCF_000741045.1 Vigna radiata var. radiata
AAAAAAAATCAGAAATATTGCATTTTTGAAATAGTGATGGAAATAATTTTTTTAAATAACCAAATGAGGGATGTCCGAACCGTTTATGCCACAACCAAATTTCTTTTTTGTTTTTATCTTGTATGTGATCATTCGCAAGACAAGTCAATCCTCTTTTATGGTTTTGTCGTGAGACATTTTCCAGATAATACAGTCCTTCACTCTCTCTACCACTGGCAATCTTCTCCTTGGAATGGATGTTCTGAGAAAGACAATGGGTTGGGTAAAACAAGGCAACAAAAGAATGTGATTTTGTTAACTTGCTGATAGAGATAAGATTACAGTTTAATGTAGGAACAAATAAGACATCTGGAATTGATAAGGAGGGTGAGAGGGATATAGTACCTATACCTTCAATAGGAGATGAGACCCCATTGGCATTAATAATAACACTTTTAGAACAATTAGAGGAAAAACTAGTAAATATATGAGGATCACAAGTCATATGATCAGTAGCACCTGAATCAATTATCCAATCACTACCCTTAGTAACAACAGAAAGATTAAGAGCAGAGTTAGATAAACCTGACTAAATCTGACTTGGCCACAAATCCGCCAGCAATAGAAATATAACTATAACTCTTGGAAGCAGCGGAAGTTCCAAAATTATGTTTCTCCGATTGATTGTCATCGGAAGAAGCCATCAGAAATATTCAATGAAAAAAAGCACTGATTCCTATATTGTAGAGGATATCAGTGTTTGGCTTTTGATACCATAATAAAAGGTTTAAAGAATAATTCTGATGTATTATTTCAAAGAGTAGAGTATCGTAGAGTATCATATATATACATATAAGGATCCTATAATTCTTCATCTATTAAAGGAATGACAGGTGCACAAATATGCACAAATTAAAATAATATCTAAATTATAACTAACACAGTAACACTTTGTATATGAATTGGGATAGTATACCCTTCTTTTTTTTTATTGAAAAACAACTTACGCAATCCTTTCACCTCTCCCTATTTTTCTTCTTGAAGCACAATCGCTTCAATTTTCTCCATTTGTAGTCTTTCAAAATACTATTTACGTTTTGTTTTTTTGAAGTCATTTACGTTTCTGCATTTACTCGTCAATTTTCATTTGAATGCATTTTACGTTGTTAATTATACAAAATTACTTAATTAAAGTTATATACACAACATTTATAAAACATTTGAAAGTCTTCATACTTTCAATCTAGTTATATATATATATATATATATATATTTTCAGATTGATATTGCATCAAATACTTTTATTTGGAAATTTATTTATGCAGAAGTTTACAGTTGGAAGATGAGAATGAACTTCCCTAAGTTCTTATATCTTTTACATTCATTTTAACCTTCTATCATAAGGATGGTATAAACTTATTCAAAGGACATGGGAATTGATGCTTCTGTTAAAAGTAAATCTCATAACAAAACAACAAGATCATAAACACGCACACTGTATGTATAGATCAATTAGAATCTGACGTCTTGGTGATCTGCTCAGCTATCCAACCTGAGATGGTTGCAGCAACAAAAGGAATACCATGACAATGATAAGCAACACAGTCAATGTTTTCCTGAGTGATTTTATCTTGTTTTTTCAAACACTGCTTCACAAAGTTCTTCAATTTTTCATCATCCCAAGGCTTAAGATGAATCAAATTCTCTTCACGCACCAATTTAGTAGTCACTTCCTTTTGTCTGCTGGTGACAATGACAGCACCACCAGTTTCCTTGGGCAAGGCTTGGGAAAAGAGTTCTTTGCTCGTATCACCACCATCTTGATCAACACAGAACAAATTATTAAACCAATCGTTGCAATGCCACACAGCATCCAACACAATCAAGTAATTCTTCTGATCCAAGAGTTTATCATGAAGATTTTTCACCAGCCACTTATCTTCAGGTTCCTCTGCCAATAGATCAGGATCATCATCCAAAAGTGCCAACATCTCCTTAACAATCCTAATATCCATTTCTTCTTTTGATTGCAAGTCGTACAAACACACCCATATGGGCTTCTTGTACTTGTCTCTGACTCGTGGATCATTCAGAACCATTTTGGCAAGAGTGGTCTTTCCCGTGCCGCACATTCCATGAATACCAATGGCCTTGAACCCATTATTGGATTCAAGCCATTTCACAATCTTTTCCATTTCTCCATCGAATACTGAAAGGTCTGGCGCATCATTTCCCGTGGGGTACCTGCATGAAGAGAACAAGGGGAAGGTTGAGTATTCATTAATATTATTTTTGAAATTCCTCGTGTCTTGGAGATACTCCTTGATATTTTTCAACACGGTCTCGTTGGCACGTTCTACTGGATCAAGACGTGAGAACATGGAGAAGGTTTTCTTGTTTGCACGACACTCGGCAATTGCATGATCCAGTTGGTACAAATAATGTAGGGACTCAACAGGTGGAGGTGACCAGAATCCTTTGTACTCTGAGAATTCTGCTTCTATTTCCTTCAATATGGAAGAGATAGTAGGTGATAGGTTAAAAGACTCACTATCTTTGAAAAATTCCAAGAAGTTTTCTTTAAGGACTTCAGCAGTGTCTGAGGCCATGATTGAAGGAGGGAGCTAGGATGGTAATGAAATTCAGAGTACAGACAATGGTGAAGTGTTTCTCTTTTCACTTTTGTTTTCAAACTTGTGGTGTTGAAACGAAGAAGGAAATAGTATTGTTTGTTTGTCTCAGATCTATCACCAAGAACTATAAGCTTGGAATTAGATTCTTTTCTTGGAACGATGTAACAGATATATCATCTTTTCTCTTCGAGGGAAATGAATGATTCCATTTCCACGTTTGAAAACCAAACTAAACTGAAACATGCAATAGAAAGATTCTGACTAGATGATTTATTAGTTTTAGGAGCATTTTCATAAATATATTTAATAAAAATGTTACTATATTGTAATATTTTTTAAAACATATTACTTTAGATAAATTCATTTACTGTGTAATATTATTTTAACAAACTGTTACTAACAATATAAGAAATTAATTAAGTATATATTACTTAGAGATTAATAATTATTAGGTATTATAGTAATTAAATTGAAAATTATTTTATAAACTAAAAATTACTAATATCTAAAATGATTTTTATTATTAATAAAAGTTTATAATAATTAGAAATTTATTTTTAATAACTAGTGATCATTAAAAAGTATATATTTGTTTAGAAATAATTTTTTAATCCCACATTTTGATATACTTGGAAATTACTTTTTAGTCATTTTAATCTATTTTGATGACTAAATTTTGGTCAATAAAATAATAATAAATTAAAAACTAAATTTTTAGTTTTAAATTATCATATTAAATCTTTTACTTTATTGTCTAGGTTTAGATATTCATTTTGTATAACAAAATTTTATAATTGGGAGCCATCGCATTCGAAACCATGTAAAAGAAGGAAAAGGGGATTTCATAATGGATCCTTGAAGTTGCAATAAAATGTTTTTAGAAGTTTTGGAATATCTATTTTAAATAGTCTCCAATATATATCTTTAAACATAAGGAGTCACTTTAATGATGCATTTCTTTTATTTGAGTCAATCCTTTTACATAAATATAAGAAAAATAATGTTCGATCACAAAAGAGTACTCCACGACGTTAAAAATATATATGTATTAATTACTCCAAAGAGTAAACCTAGTCATATTAAATTCTATGCTATATTACTTCTCCTTTCCTAGATACCTTGTATAATATCCTTCAAAGTTGCAACAATACTAGTACATAAAAATACTTTTATACCGATTATAATTTATCATATATAAAATGTTGTGTGGTGGTAATTTTGTTTATATGAGAAACTTTTCTATATTGATCAGATTTAAAACTGGTACAGACACAATAGTAAAACTATAATAAATTACAATTTTTTTCTATACTAATTGAATCTAGAATCGGTATAGAAAGTGGGAGCTAACTCGTCCAACTAGATATAGTAGTTCCTATTTAGACCAATATGGTGATCTAGTTAATCGTCACTAGTGTCGTCTCCTCACCATAGACATAGCTTAGTTACCAGCCATAATAATGACAAATTGATGATCAATTTCACTAAATACATATTCTAACTTAAACCTCACTTTTTGTTTACTAGTTGAAGTTGACTAAATATGAATATAGATGGGTTATGATCATTCCACCCTTTTTACCCGAGGTTAGAATTTTGTGTTTACTAAAAAAAATTCTCGTTTAACCTGGTGCGACTTTAATTACACCGAGCTACTACATTGAAGCTCTTCAATTTAGTGAGAACAATACATTACATGTTTTTGGCAATAATATATGACTGAATGTATTACAAGAATCCTTATGTCTATGAAAAAATGGAAGAGAGAAATACCAAAAGGGATAACGTGAGATATTCTGTTCTTAGTATTTTAAGTTTTTTTTTGAAAGGAATACTTGATGGGATAAAGAAAATGTAGAGATAGCTGAATGTAGAGAAAATATGGAGATAATGGAATGTAGAGAAAATGTAGAAATAATGGAATGTGGAAGTAGTAGTTGGAAGAAATGTTGTAGTTGTCTTAGTTGTTGTTAGAAAATATGTGTTTGGCTTCTCACACCAAGAGAAGGGGGGGGGGGGGGCGATACTATAAGTATTTAAATTTTCTTGAACCGCAAGCAAAAGTATATGGAATGTAACAGTATGCATATTTGAATAAAGACAGAATGTAATCGATTAATGCATAGAGATAGAGAGAAGAAAATTCAAAATCTGAGTTTTACTAGTTCTGCCAATACTGCCTACATCCAGTGTCTTTCCAATCAACCTGAGATTGAAAGCCAAATGTACTATAAAGATATGAGTTTTTACAAGGGCTTTACAGCGACCACAATGTCAAAATGTAAATCACCTCTCTAACTCACTAATCTAATATAGCCAAAATACAACAGACTAGCAGCAAGAACAATTCTTTCCTGCAGTCACCCCTTTGAGACCCTTCTCAAAGTCAAGAACCACACGTTCTTCTTCCTGGCAACACGCACAGGGAAACAACAACACTCAGCATTTGCAAAACTCCTGATCACATAACATGAACCTTAGTTGTGCAGAAAGATCAGACTCTTCAAATCAATCAGCTTTACTTCTCAAGAAATCTTCAAGATTTGTACACCACGACAATTATTGTTTCTTGGAGCGTTTAATCACTTCTTAAGACTTTGCAACTCAATCTGAATCAGATATGAAAATGTTAAACTCAATTCTCTTACAAAAATTCAACCAATGCGTTTATATATAGAGTTAGTCAAAATCTGACGCATTTTTATCGATTATGTTATTAATATAATCGATTACATTAAACTCTTATAACAGATTAACAACAGTCAAAGCAATTAATTGAATACTCAATTAATGTAATCGATTTACATTTAATGCTTAGTCAACATATTCAAAAATATGACCGTTAAAACAGTTATGATAAGCATGAAACAATTTTCAAATCTTTAACAGACTTAGTTGAATACATTATCCATGTAATCGATTAAGCTTAAACACTTAGTATATTTTTAAAAACTTTTCTCCTCAAAATCCATCACAGCACACTTGAAAAATATTTGTGCATTAAATTACAGAAGCAAAAACAATTGATCGTCCTACCCCTATCTCTAGGCAGTATCTTATCAGTTCGAGACTTCCCTGTACGTCTTCGTATCGAAAAAATCAAATATCTTCACACCGAATGAGTTAAACGATGCGAGCATTAATCTTAGATAAGAAACTCAAACAATTGATAATACAAACATATGAATAAAATAAGAATTTCAATATAAGAGAGTTTCAAAAGGATTACATTGTTCCCCAACAACAAAGGGTTTAGTTCACCATAGACATGGTAAAACTAGACGGAATTGATGAAAATAATGAAAGATAAAACCCTATATTTGGAAATTTGGAGCTCTCGCATCCAAAAGCCGCCTCCAAAGAGTGTAGAAAGCGTTCTGAAGTCTTCCACTACCAAAAGATTGATCTAAGCATCGCACTAGGTCTATTTATAGCGCATAAAAGTAACAGAATTTAGGCGCAAGCCCATCATTTAGGCGCTTAATGCTCAATTTGGCCGCTCAGCGGTGGGCCTCATAATCGCGGATCGCTCAACGCCCAGTTCTGCCGCTCAGTGGTGGACCTCCAAGTTGTAAGATGCTCAGCGTCACTGCTCAAGCGAGAAACAGTGACTTCATCCTCGAAGTTGGCGCTCAGCGCTAGAATTGGCGTTGAGTAGTGAACTTGACTCTTCTTTTCTTCCTTTTCTCCTCCTTTTCTCCTCCTTTCTTGAGTCTAAGTCCTCCCTTCTTCACTTCCATCCTTCAAATCTCATCAAATCCTACAAAACAATGCAAAAACAAGCATAATATCTCTAAAAACAAATTTTGACTCTCTTTTGACTCAACTAAGCGTTTTACATGATTCTAAGCTCATTCTAAGTCATAAAAAGTGTGTTTTGATATCAAATTTAAGTATAAAAATAACGATTTTTAGACCGTTATCAAAGCCCTATTTTGGTGACCAAGAAAACCCCTATTTTAGTGAACAGGAAAAGCCATGTTTTGGTGAACAAGTCGAGTGTGGTGGAGTACGAAAGATTACATAGGTTTCTAATGGTTGATGGTGTTGGCACAAGTTAATTCAATAAATACGATTTTATTTCTTTTGTTTATACTAACAATTTTGAAAAAGTTTTTAGTTAATTAATTCACATTTTCCAAAAAGTTAGAAGGTTTATAATTTATTTGTGGTATCCTAAATTGGGATATTACATTGAACTCATAAACTTTAGCTATTAAGTAATTAATTTCAAAACACTAATTAAATTTCTTGTTTAATAGGTATCATTGACAATTGATGATTATTTGTCCAATAGACAATATTGTCATTTGGTTATTTTCATTGCAAAGAACATGTTCGCATCCATGAAAAATATAGTACACAGGTATGTGTTAGTTATAAAAGTAATATTATTTATGTCGTCAAATATGTCATAAACACCAAATGACTTATTTTTTTAGTACTATGAATGTCTACAATATCTTAAGAGGTAAATCCACTTCATCTTCACATAACTTCCAAGTAATTGTTCCTAAGGTATTAGTTTCTGTTAAGTTTATTTTATATTAGTGTAATAAACAACATGAATGCTTTGAGTATGGATACTATGTTATGTACTCAATGTGAACCATAGCTTGTGTTGGTTTCAAAGATTCTTAAGATGAGGTAAAAGATAAAATGATTAATTTTTGATATATGTTGTTATGAAATAACTAATATATACATTCTTTAATTACTAATTTTTTTTGACAATGTTACCCATTGGGATCTAAGATGATTGAAGAAATTAACATTGAATGGGCCATACACTTCTTGCATAGTAGAAATTAGTTCATTATGTATTTTTTTTTTTGTTATTTGGTAAAATTTATTGTTAGATTTGAATGACTATCCAATTGTGTCTGTATGAATACAACAAGTTTGAGTTTATTACAATTGTAAACAAAAATTTTCAACAAAAAAGTATATTAATTGTCATTAATGGATCTAATACATGACATATATGAGATTGGTTAAGGCCATAATCCATCTAATATATGCAATTTTTTTTTATTAAAATATGGATGCAAATATTATCGGTTATATTATTAACCAATCTAATAATTATTTTTTATAAAATATTGTTTTAGCCATTTTAGTTAAAAGTATAAAATCACTTTCTTTAGAACCAATCAATCTAATAGTTACATATATTAGATCAATTTTAAAGTAGATCTAATATATCTAAAACATTATATATTTAAAACATTATGTATATCAGATTGATTTTGAGAATTGATTTAATATATATTTCAGAATAGATTTAATATAATTTTTTGCATTAGTGGTAATTACCTCAAACATATAAATTTAATCTAAACAAGTTGTAAAAAGAATATTTAATGAGAAAAGTATGTACAACAAAAGAACTCAATATATTATGAAACCGGAACACGTTTATATTACAAATTTTACTTTAGAACTTGTAGTTCTATAATATCATCCATTCTATTATTTATTTACCAAAAATGACTACGTAATTAAAAGAAAGAAATAACCCATTTTATACCACAAACACAGAAAATAAACAAGGTCCCTACATCTTCTAGTCTTGAACAAGAAAAAAGAAGCAACAAATTATATTGAAGTTATTTCTTTTAGCTACTTTTGCGCTCATTTTTTTTCTCCTCATATTCTTTACTTACGACCAATTTTACCATATTTCATGGCCTTTCTTGATTTGAAACTGCTTGGATAGGCCTAAATGAGTCATCAATAGCCAAACAATGGAAAGGAATTCTCCACCTTTACTAAGTTGTTGGACATGAGTGATTGGTATGCAATTTGCTG
>NC_028360.1:2118575-2134482 GCF_000741045.1 Vigna radiata var. radiata
GTGACTGTAACATCAAAGGGTTCGCAACCCCTCTTTTCGTCAAAAATGAAAACAACCAAAGCTGCTACCACTGAAGCAATGGACAGAAATCGAAAGGAAAGCCCTACCCAGCTCTCTATGATGGTTGTCTTGGTGTAGAAAGCTTGGTAGATGAAGTTGAGTTCAACCTCTATCACTCTCAAAGCATCCACTGCTGTTCTTTTGAGCAAATAAGTGCGACTCTCATTGCGTTCCTGGAAGCTGAAGATCATGTCAACAACCAGCCCTTTGAATTTGTTGAAGTAGTCATAAGCACTCTTCATTACTTCCAAATCCGATAACTCTTTCTCATCATCTCTCTGAGTTGAAGAATCTCCCTCTTTACTAGGGAGACCTAAATCAAAGTTTGAAAGTGTCTTGGTGTGTTGATCATCTGGTTTGGCAGGAGTTAGTTCTGACTTATCAAAGTCCAAATATTGTTCTGAGATTTCTGGCATGGTTACTATTTGTGCTGGAAGTCCTGCATCCTTTCTTGATTTCAGCTCATCCATGAGCTTTGCATAATTGGGACCTGGATCAGCCTTTTGAGTCATAGATTGTCGGAAGTTGTCAGCACTTGCATGTTGAAGAGAAATAGTTCTTTCTGCAAATTTGATGACCCCTGCCATGAAAACTAGGACTGTAGGGATCAATAACGTGTTTTCAGGAAGTGTCAGCAGGAACACGTAACCCGTTAGACATACCTGTGAATAATACAAAAGGTTATATATATATATATATATATATATCTTGGAATAAAATTATACCAATTCCACTCTGAGACACTTTTTATATTAATCTAACACACTTTTTAATATTAATTTGAGTATAAAAGTAAAATGATTATAAATATAAAGTTTTATATTTTTAAAAAAAAAAGTAAAACATAAAAAAAAAATTAGTATCAAAAGAATGAAAAAAAAATTAGGTATCAAAATGATATTTTCATAAAATTAATGTCTCTTTTCATGGATTCATATCATGTAAGACGGATTTCAAAACCTTTTTAATTTTTATTAATTTTAGAATCATTAACGTGATTCTCGTGAAATAAGATTGAGAAATATTGTACAATGGTAATGTATTAATTGTGATTATTTAGAGGAATAATAAATTAATATTACAATAATAGTATCTATTTTTAAGCAAATTATTATATTAACTAAAAACTAAAGAAATTAATATAATTTTCTAGTTAAAATCTGTGGAAAATCAGAGGCAAAATCTGTAATACTATCAGGAGAAAATTATAATTAGGCCAAATGTTATCGATAAAAATAAAATTTAAACCAATATGTAAAATGTCAAAATTAACTTCATTTTTTTGAAATTTAAATTCATCTTTGAAGCACATTAAATATAAGCTTTTAAAGTCTAACTAGCTTACCCAGTTGGATTGTCATATGATAATACATAAAATATTAATACGAGTTTTAAGAGATCAACTATAAAATTAAAAATAACAAGAGAGAAAAAAAAAAGGTAAAAATAAAAATATTAATTTTTGCCATACAAGAATACTTCCAACACACTACTCTTTTAATGACAAATTAAAGGAAGAGAGAGGCTACATTTTATTCTTCGAAAGCCAGACCTTACTATGGTTTTCACATCTTCATAATTTGGACTCATCTTGTATTATGTTGTTTCTATATATATTAGTTTAATGATAAGACATTGTTACTATGACACTACACAAGGTATAACAATAGATTAATTATTAATGAAACGGACGAGTTAATGTTACACACCAATGCTACAAATGGTTAGTAGGAAGTGCCATTAACACATTGTCAAAGTTAAAATTTAGATAAACTTTCTCATTTAGTGACAAGTGCGAAATATCTTAAAATTTGGTGACTTTTACTTGTATAGCTGAGTATTATTATTTCGAAAAAGTTTATGTGGGAAAGGAATTATAAGGTAATTCAGTAGTAAAATTGGAAAGAATGGTTGAAAATATTTTAGATTCATCTCCTTTTACTAATACACTTAAGAGTTATAAGGTTGAAAAAAAGTTTTGGATTAAATGTTGGATCATAATCATATTCTTAAGAATTGAAAGTAAATTAGGTTTACCTGCACCGTGAGTCCAAGCATGTGCCTGAACCAAAGTTCATTATCCTCGAGAGAAAAAGCAGTAATGGTGTCAGGGCCACCCAAGTGCAGCAGCAGAAAGGGTGTCCAGAACGCTCGCAAGTAGTCATCGATGGTGGAAACTGCCGTGTCTTTATCACCATATTTGTTGGAGATGAGGCCAACACAGAANTNCGCTGTGACATCTGCCACAAGGTACGNGAACCAAAGCACTGAAACCAACAATGTATTTCTCGACCGTTTTCTGAAAGGAGCTATGAATATCAGAACTATTTGCATGGTCAGACTCACAAGGACAGCACCCTGAATGTTCCATTTGCCCCAAATGTTCCTCGCAAAGTTTGGGATAGGATTTACCATTTCCCTTTACCTTCTTTCTTCTTCTCTCTCCGACCACATCTCTTTCTTTTCCTATCGTCTTTCATCCTTTTAAATACAACAGCATATTGGAAAATGCTTCTCTTTTGTTGGGGAAAATGCTTCTCTTTTGCTTTGGCTGGAGACAAGTTACATATCCTGAAAGAGAAAAGCACAATAGAGGAACATAACTTTGCGTCTCAATTAGAAACCATGTTATCTTTCAACAAACGCCCTTCAATTACATTTATTTTTATTTTGGGAAAGGAAAATGATATTTTAATATCATTTTTGGATACCATTTTGACACTGTACACGTATCAAAATGTGATTGGACGATTTCAAATTAAAAAAGTTGAAACAGGAGTATATTTGGAAGAGAAAAACCAAAGTTTGTTTTTTTAATTTGAAATCGTACAACCACATTTTGACACATGTGCAGTGTCAAAATGGTGTCAAAAAATTGTGTTAAAATATCATTTTCCTTTCGAAAACTGTAATTGTTTCCTATGAAATAATAATAAACAAAAGAAAACATGCTACGAAAATAAAGAAAACAATAGCGGATGATTCTACAAATTCTAGTTGGTGAGCGATTTTGTTTGTCATAATATAATGTTTTTTTTTTTAGTTTTACTTGAAAAAAGATTAGACTTTGAATTGTTTTTATTCAATAAATACGAATTTATTTCTTTTATTGATACGAAATTTTTGAAAAAGTTTTTAGTTAATTAATTCACATTTCCACATGTTAGAAGGTTTATAATTTATTCGTGGTATTCTAAATTAGGATGTTACATTGAACTCACTCACTTTAGCTATTATGTAACTAATTTCAAATCATTAATTAAATTTCTTGTTTAATAGGTATTATTGAAAATTAATGATTTTTTCAAATAGACAATACTATCATTTGGTTATTTCATTGGACAAGAACATGCTTGTAGCCATGAAAAATATAGTACACAAGCATGTGGTAGTTACAAAAATAATGTTATTTATGTCATTAAATATGGTGTAAACAACTAATGACTTATTTCTTTTAATGCTTTAAATGTCTGCAATATCTTGAGAGGTAAATCCAATTCATGTTCACATAACTTCCAAGTGATTGCTCCTAAAATAACTTTCAAGTGATTTCTCTTAAGGTATTAGTTCCCGTTAAGTCTATCTTATATCAATGTAATAAGCAACAACGAAGCTTTGAGTGTGAATATTATGTTATGTAATCAATGTGGACCATAGCTTGTGCTAGTCTCAAATATTCTTAGGATGAGGTAAAACATCAAAAGATTAACTTTTGATATATGTTGTTATGATAACTGTAAACAAAACATTTCAGGAAAGAATAGATCGGTTATATCATTAATCGATCCAATACATGTCATATTAGATTGGTTAAGACTATAACCGACTAATATGTGCGATTTTTTTTTTTGTTAAAATGGATGCAAATATTATATCGTTTATGATATTAACCATTCTATTATATTTATAAAAAAAAAAAGTGTTGTTTTGACCTTTTTCAGTTAAAGGTATAAAATCAATTTATTTGGACTCGATCTAATAGTTAGTACAAGTGTCAATTTACGTTAGAATCCCAAGTTAGGCACTTCATAGAGCTATATCCCATTTTTTGGCCCACACTACAGGGGTCTTTTCAAAGCTTCTAGCCCCAATAGCCCATTAAATGGGTTGGTATTGAATCAGGGTCCGGTTAAGCCCCTGACCCCGAAAACTTATGTTCAAACCAATCTTCTCCAACGTGGAGCTCATCAATAGCTGGAGCTTGACAGCAACACACGCGCTAGAGCTCGACAGTCGACACCAGCACACGGCGGTATGTAGGATAATTATAGGAAAAGGAAAGTTATTTTGTTTCTTGTGATTATGATGGTAGGAGTAATTACTACCTGAGCAGTTACATATCTGCAGAAAAGAGGATTATGTTTTTCTGTTTATTTATCTGAGATTGTTTGTGTGGAGAGTATACTACAAGGACTTAGTGTCTCAACTGATTTATTTCATTTATTGTTCCAATCTTACTTGCGTTTTGTGTAAAATTAGGACTGTATTCAGTTTAACTTACATTCTAATTACCTTTTACTGCAGCTTTTCCTTGAGCATGGTTATTGTGAATTAAAGGTGCGTTCACAAATTGAGTAAAAAAATTCTTCAAAAAATTGAGTAAAAGAAATTTAGAGCCCAATCTTAAAGCTTTTCTTAAGTTCCCATTCTCTTTAAACCAATACATTAAAAAATGGGGTTTAGTTGGTAAAGAAGGAAATTTTAAATTTTGAACTTGAACTGTGATGATTAATGGTTAGGTTTTTATTTTTCAGTGGTCAACAAGTTATTTCAGTATTTTTTGTTTCATTATCCTTAATATCTTAGACTCTAAAGAATATGGGGTATTAAAAGCTAGTTTCCTTTTTGCTCTAAAAGAAGTTTAATAAATAATTGTTCTTTTTTAATAAGTCATCCGTACAAATGTAATGAATAAATGATGTTTAATAGAGATGATAACGGTGGATACTATATTGTGTTTTGGCTCTTTTACATTTGATTTTTCAAAAATGAGTTGGTCTGTTGATTTAGTTTATCTGTCATATAATATTTAACCTGCAAACCTCGGGTCTGTTGTCTCAGTTACTTCCCTTTCACTTATTTCCTTTTCTCCATGTTGTCACTGTTTTGGGCTTTCCAGAATCAATGGATCACTCCATGATTAACTTCGTTTGAATGTTTTCAATGTGAGAATGGTTGGAGAGGGTTTTGGTTCCTCCTGAAATTCTCTTGCTGTAATGATTTATGGTATTAGGGAACACCAAATTCTATAGATGGAACTTTCTAAATTTATCTCTGTTGTTTGCTCCCTTGTTGATTTGGTTTTGGTGAGTTTTTATTTTTCTTTGTCTGAGGAATAGTTTAATGTTGATGGTGAATTTCAAATGGATTGGTAATGTGTCAGGTTGAATGCTGAATTTTTAGAAATGTGATGGAACAACGAACGAGGTTGGAAGACCTGGAGAAGTTGGTAGACATTTTGGTACAACTGAGACACTGAAATAGAGGGTTAGGTACCTGTGAAAGGTAGTATAACAACTTATAGTTGAGAATTTTGGATATGCTTCAATGAAATAGATTCTTCGTAGAGGTTTTAAATTGTGGTCATGGTTGCAGTTTTGTTGTAAGGTTGGATATTTGGGGAAATGGCGGACAGATGCAACTAGAGTTATGGTGTTATCTTGTACTGAATTTGACAAATGGAACATTGTTTATTTTTATCTTAGTAGTAATTTGATGGATGGAACATGGTGGTGTTTTTCTCTTTGTACTAATTGGTTGCTCCCTGGTATCCATGTATGATAGGTTTCTGATTGAGAAACCTTATCTTCACTCACTTCACACGCTAACAGAGTATAGAGAAATGCTGAATAACCTCTGGTTTATTGATCAACAAGAAAGAATACAAGAATGGGACAACAAGGGAGCCTAACCTCCCTCCAACAAGACTCAATTGTCTTTTCAAAACACAAGAACTGCCAAAAGTCCCTCTCCAATACCCAACTCTCCTATTTATACAAACTAACATTCCCGTCCATCCTAACTGTTAACACAGTTAGGCCAACTAACCAACTAACTCTCTCCAACTGTTTAATAACAGTTGTCTAACCTCTCTTCTTCCTTACATACACCTTCAACTTCCTATCAATACCCTCCCCTCCATTTTCAACCTTGTCCTCAAGGTTGAATTTCGGAAATTGGTCCTTAATTATTGTCAAGTCTTCCCATGTCACTCCTTCTGTACCCCCAGTCTGCCACTCTATCAGCACTTGTTGAATCACGTCTTCTCCCTGTTGAAGTTGCCCACGTTCAAGCACCTTGGTTGGCCAGAAAGCAGGTCCTTCGGCCTGCAATTCCTCTGGTAACGCTTTCTCCACTATTTTATCTCCCATTCCTTTTTTAATTGAGAAGCATGGAACACTGAGTGAATTCTCCTGCCTCTGGAAGCTCCAATCTAAAAGCCACATTTCCAACCTGTTGTAATACTTTAAATGGCCCAAAATACCTAACTGACAGCTTGGGGTGTAATCACACTGGCATTGAGGATTGTCGGTGGGGCCTTATCTTCAAATAGACCCAATCTCCCACCTTCATATCCACTTCTCTCCTCCTTTTATTAGCCTGTTGGGTCATCAAATCTTGGGCACGTTTTAAATGATGCTTCAACTGCTTGAGGGCCTCATCTCTCGTCATGAGGTCCTGTGCTACTGCTTCCACCTGTGTCTCCCCAGGAATAAACCGACTGAAAGAAGGAGGAGGCCTTCCATACACAATCTCAAACGGTGTACACTTTGCTGCTCCTTGGTAACTTGTATAGTACCAAAATTCTGCCGAGGGTAGCATTGAATACCAGTTCTTAGGCTGTTCAGAATAGAAACACCGCAAGTACCCTTCCACAATGCGGTTTACCACCTCCGTTTGCCCATCCGTTTCCGGATGATAAGATGTACTCATCTTGAGGTGAGTCCCTTGCATTTTAAAAAGCTCTTTCCAAAAAATACTCAAGAATAAAGGGTCTCTGTCGCTCACCATTGATACTGGAATCCCGTGCAACCTGATAACCTCCTTAGCAAACACATCAGCAACTGTTTTTGTAGAATATGGGTGCTTCAACGCCAAAAAATGTGCATATTTACTCAGCCGGTCAACCACCACCATAATAGCATCATAACCTTTCGACTTGGGCAGCCTCACAATGAAATCCAGGCTAATTTCCTCCCACACTGCCTGAGGAATTGGCAAGGGTTGTAGCAATCCTTGAGGGGATGCTATCACATACTTGTGTTGTTGGCACACTGCACAGCTTGCCACGAAATCTGTAATCTCCTTATTCATACCCATCCAATACAAAGATTGGGCTATCCTTCTTTAAGTTCTATATACACCCGAATGCCCCCCAGTCTTGGTCACATGAAACTCCTCAAGTAGTTTAGGAATCCAATTGGATTTCGCAGATATTACCAATCTGCCTTTATAATGCAACCTGTCGTTCTCTAAAGTATATGCCCTTTTCGAGTTAGGATCGTTTCTCAGATCCTCAATCACCTTTTGCAGCTCGGTATCCTCCTCTACCTCCTTCAAGATTTCTTGGAAATCTGGCCAGAATGGCCTAGAAATAGCTCGCAACTCCCCTTTTTCTTGTTCTCCTTCATGCCTCCGTGAAAGAGCATCTGCAGCCCTATTAGTACTTCCCTTTTTATATACAATCTCAAATTCATACCCCATCAACTTAGCCAGCCAGTTTTGCTGGCTCTGGGTAGTAATTCTCTACTCCAACAAATATTTCAAACTCCGCTGGTCTGTGTATACCGTGAATTTTCTTCCCACCAAGTACGGCCTCCAATGTTAGATAGCTAACACCAAAGCCATCAACTCTTTTTCGTAGATTGATTTACTGAGGTTATTCTCCGACAAGGCTTTACTGAAGAATGCTACAAGCTTCCTATTTTGGCTCAACACAGCACCCACTCCTCCCCCCGATGCATCACACTCAATACAGAACTCTTGGTTGAAATCGGGTAACTCCAACACAGGGGCTAACGTGATCGCTGCCTTCAGTTCCTCGATAGCCTACTTCGCCTGTTCGTTCCACGAAAATTTTCCCTTCTTGAGCAGTTCTGTCAATGGTTTGGCTATTTTTCCATAGCCAGCCACGAACCTCCTATAGTAACCCGTGAGCCCAAGGAAACCCCTCAACATTTTTAAGTTCCTAGGTTCTTCCCATTCAACCACTGCTTTAATATTTTTCTCCATCCATTTCTACTCCCAGATTTGAAATTTGATGGCCCAAGTAACGTATCTTCTTCTTCCCAAAATCACACTTCTTCCGGTTGGCCACCCACCCATTTCGTTCCAGCAGCTGCATCACCATTCCCAACTGTTTAAGATGATCGGCCCAATTTGGACTATAGACGAGAATATCGTCAAAAAAGACCAACACACATTTCCTCAAATACGGTTGTAAGAGCTTGTTCATTGTACTCTGAAAAGTGGTCGGCGCATTCGTTAGTCTGAACGGCATCACGAGAAACTCGAAGTGTCCCAGGTGGGTACGGAAGGCCGTCTTCGCTACATCTGCTTCCTCCATCCTGATCTGGCGGTACCTAGATTTCAAATCTATCTTAGAAAAGTATCGGGACCCTCTTAATTCGTCCAACAGCTCCTCTATCACCGGAATTGGGAACTTGTCCGGTACAGTGGCCTTGTTTAGTGTCCTGTAATCCACACAAAAGCGCCAACTTCCATCCTTTTTCTTCACGAGTATGACCAGGTTGGAGAACGGGCTCGAGCTGTGGCGTATGATCCCGGCCTTCAACATCTCCTCAAACTGTTTTTCGATCTCCCCCTTCAGAATGTCAGGATAGCGGTATGGCCTCACATTTATAGGGTCTACACCCATTTTCAACTTGATTCAGTGTTGTATGTGACATTTTGAAGGGAGCCCATGCATGCCTTGGAAGAGCCGATAGTGGAATTGTAGCAGCTTTTCTAGTTAGGCCCGCTGTTCACCTGTCACATCTGTTCCCCACTCACCGTCTTCAGCTGTTTCTATCGAACTCAAGCCCCACACTAATGCCCCTAACTTCGCGTCATCTCCAAGCTTCCACAAGGATTTTGACTTCACCAGCTGTCGCGAAAGGGTGGGATCTCCCTTGATCGTGATCTTTCTATCCCCCACGTGGTACTTCATTGTCATACTTCCCCAATTTGCTCTGACTTCTCCTAATTTAGCTAGCCATGCAACACTCAGAATAATGTCGACACCCCCCAACTCAAAAACGTGGAACTCTTCCTCCACATCCACCTCCTCCAATCGGATCACCACCCCAACACAACGTCCTTGGGTAACTCGCCGACACTCGTCGCCTAAACTCACTGTGTACGGTGCAGTAGCGATCACCGGCAAGCCCAGCTCCTTCGTGGTCCTCTTGCTTATATAGTTGTGGCTGGCTCCGCTATCTATGAGAACCACCACCCTCCGTTCACCAATATTTCCTATCAACTTCAAGGTTCCCCGATTAGTCCAGCCCTCTGCAGAACATGCCGACAACTCCATAACTTTCTTCTCCTGATCGTCGTTTACCTGACCCTCTTCCCCTTCGTCTTCGTCTTCTGCAAGTAATAATACTCGGAGACTCCTTCGGTGCATCGATGGCCAGGTGCGAATGGCCCGCCACATCGGAAGCATCGCCCCTCCTCCTTCCTCTTAAGAAACTCAGGGTAAGGTAAATTTCGAACCATACGGCCTCGACCTTCACCCACAGTCGCTGCGCTCGCTCTCGCCACCGGGTTCGCTGTCGCTCCCTCTCTCCTCGCAGTTCCTCCACCCTCTATTCTTCACCACTGATTCGTCGCTGGCTTAGTCGCCTCCGATCGCGTCACGCTATCCATGGGTCGCGCACTGAATGGGTATATCTTGAACCCATTCGCATGGCTTCCCTACGCTCTCATCATAGCATGTTCCACATCGCGTGCGATTCTCATCGCTTCCATCAACTCCGAGGGGTTCTGTACCCTCACCTGACCCTTCACATCTTCACATAAACCGGCTAAGAAGTAACCCATCACCTGTACCTCCGGGATCCCCTTCGTCTGCCCCATCAAGACCTCAAACTGACGAACAAATTCCTCGACTGTACCCTCCTGGCGTAGAGTGGCCAATCGTTCGAATACGGTCCCCCTAAATCCACCCCCGAAGCGATTAATCATGGCTTCTTTCAGCCCTTCCCACGTTCGATTGCTTGCCTTCTCTTTCCAAAAAGTGAACCAGTATGTTGCGCTACCCTCCATGCTTACATAGGCGATCTCTACCTTTTCCTCATCTTCCGTCACTCGTTGTATATCGAAGAACCTCTCTGCCCGATTGAGCCAGCTGAGTGGTTCGTCTCCGTCAAAGGTGGGTAACTCAACCTTCTTCCTCCAAGGTTTCTGCTCCCCAGTTCTTTCACCGCTTCTCCCACCTCCGTTTTCCCCATTTCCCCTATGTCTGTTATCGTTAACAGAGCTATCGTCAGAACTGTTCTCCGTCTGATTCCCCTTTTTTCCAGAATCTTCATGATTTATTGTAAGTCTCGATGTAGCGCCGCAGACTCCGCTTTCATTCCCTCCACCGTTATCTCGATCGCTTCTAATCGTGCCTCCATGGCTTTCTCCATCTCCCCGTCGCAGTGTCCTCCACGAAAAGTATCCGGTAGGTCGGACCAATCTTGATAGGGTTCTGATTAAGAAACCTTATCCTTCACTCACTTCACACGCTAACAGAGTATAGAGAAATGCTGAATAACCTCTGGTTTATTGATCAACAAGAAAAAATACAAGAATGGGACAACAAGGGAGTCTAACCTCCCTCCAACAAGACTCAATTGTCTGTTCAAAACACAAGAACTGCCAAAAGTCCCTCTCCAATACCCAACTCTCCTATTTATACAAACTAACATTCCCGCCCATCCTAACTGTTAACACAGTTAGGCCAACTAACCAATTAACTCTCTCCAATTGTTTAATAACAGTTGTCTAACCTCTCTTCTTCCTTACATACACTTTCTACTTCCTAATAATGTACCAAGAAAGAATGCAGGGTTGGTTTGACTAGATTTCTCATTTGGTATACTTTGATTATTAAGGTTACTTGTATAATAATTTTATTTTTCTGTGCATAAAATTTGGTAAAAATGAAAATTTATGAGCTGGTCCTAATTCATAGGGTTTTGGAGTCTTTAATTCTTTGGACTTTTTTAATAAAAGATTTTTTTTTTCAGTGAATTTTTGACCCAATGTTAGATATTATTAAAGTGTAATGCAAATTCTAGAAGAATGTAGAAGCACCTTAGATAACAGAATTCAAATGTAATACAAGTTCTAGAATGTTGTAGAAAAGCCTAAGATAGGAAGAAAAATCAAGAATAGTCTACATGTGTGAAAGTCTAGAACATCCCACATAAGTTATGGCTAGTATGCTCTAGAATATTCTATGGATCTATAAATACCCATGAACTCTACCATTTCATGCATGTAGAAGCCAACATCTATAACAACTAAGACAACTACAACACTTCTTCCAACTACTACTTCTACATCCCACTATCTCCATATTACATTTTCTCTACATTTTCTCTACTTTATCAACTACTCCTTTCACAACCTCAAAATACTAACAGTGGTACCAGAGCTACGTTCGGTCATCTACTGGGCGTAGAAAAAATTTTCAACTACCTTAAACAAAACTATAACTCCATTTTGTACTACCTCCAAAATATTTTCTCAACTCATGGCTACTACCAATCAAACATCATCACTTCCAGTACCTATTTTCACAGGAGAAAATTATGATTTCTGGAGTGTCAAAATGAAGACATTCTTCCGCTCTCAAGATTTATGGGACATCATAGAAGAAGGATTCACTATTCCAGAAGACACTGTAGCTCAAAAGAAGGAGTTGAAGGAAAACAAGCAGAAGGATTCAAGGGCTTTATTTGTTCTTCAACAAGCAGTTGATGACACAATTTTTCCAAGGATAATTGGTGCCACAAGTGCAAAACAAGCTTGGAACACAATACAAGAGGAGTTTCAAGGAAGTGACGAGGTACGCAATGTTAAACTTCATTCTCTAAGACGAGAGTTTGAANTNTTAAGAATNAAAGAATCTGAGACCATCAAAGACTACTATTCTAGAATAAAAGAAATAGTTAGTCAGATGAGAGCCTATGGGGAAAATATTCTTGACAAAAGATTGTTGAGAAAATTTTAATTTCTATTCCCCAAAAATATGATGCAATCGCAACTGCGATTGAACAAACAAAAGATTTGGCTACATTGTCAGTAACACAACTAATGGGTTCTCTTGAAGCCTATGAACAAAGATTGAAAAGGCATGAAGAAGACTCAGTTGAAAATGCCTTTCAATCCAAACTAAAATTGCAGTCTCAGAAAGAATGTGAAGGAAATAAAAGTAGAGGAGAAATTTCTAGAAATAAAGAAAATTCTAGAAGCTTCTCTATGACTCATCAAGGAAAATATCCTCCATGTGGCATCTATAAAAAGACAAGTCACTTGGAAAAAGATTGTTGGCATCTTGGAAAACCTCAATGCCACTATTGCAAGAAATTTGGTCACGTAGAAAAGTATTGTCGTAATAAAAATAAGCATCAAGAAAACTTTGTGGAAGAAGATAATCAAGAGAAACTCTTATTCTACGCCAATCAAGAATCTTCTAGTGGAGAAGGAAGATGGTACTTGGATAGTGGATGCAGCAATCACATGGCGAAAGATCAAAGCATCTTCAAAGACATTGATAAATCTGTCAATGTCAAAGTTCGGCTAGGAAATGGCACCACAGTGGAGTTCAGAGGCAAAGGAACTGTCATGGTGAAGACAAAGAAAGGTACGAAATTCATCAAGTATGTTTTACTAGTTCCTAATCTTAAAGAGAATCTTTTAAGTATTGGCCAAATGATGGAGAATGGATATTCTCTTCATTTTGAGAAAGATACATGCAAAATTTATGACAGTAAAATGATAGAAATTGGCCAAGTAAAAATGGAGAAGAGAAATAGAAGCTTTCCTATAAGCTTCAAACNTGGAACTAATATTGCCATGAAGGTAGAAGTTGATGACTCATGGCTTTGGCATANGAGATTTGGCCACTTCAACACACATGCCTTAAAGCTTCTATATCAGAAAAACATGATGAAAGATCTTCCATTCTTGAAGGAGAATAATGAATCGTGCGAAGGATGTCTCCTCGGAAAACAACACCGATTACCATTCTCGACAGACAAAGCATGGAGAGCAAAAGACTTATTGGAGTTGATTCATACTGATGTTTGTGGACCAATGAGAACGCCTTCACATCACAACAACAGGTATTTCATCCTTTTCATTGATGACTTCTCTAGAATGACATGGGTCTATTTTTTAAAGGCAAAGTCAGAAGTCTTCGGAGTATTCAAGAAATTTAAGGCCCTTGTTGAGAAGCAAAGTGGAAAGTAGATAAAAGTACTTAGAAGTGATCGTGGCAAGGAGTACACATCTCACGAGTTTGACAAATTCTGTGAAGATGAAGGCATAGAGCGACAACTTACAGTTGCATATACTCCGCAGCAAAATGGCGTGTCAGAGAGAAAGAATCGCACAGTTATGGAGATGGCAAGATCAATGCTAAAAGAGAAAAACATGCCTAACACTTTTTGGGCTCAAGCAGTCTACACTGCAGTTTACATTCTAAACAGATATCCAACTAAAGCAGTCCAAGACAAGACTCCTATTGAAGCTTGGAGTGGGAGAAAGCCATCAGCTAAACACTTACGAGTATTTGGGTCTATCTGTTACATACATGTTCCTAATCAAAGGAGGCACAAGCTTGAAGACAAGACTATACGAGGAATATTCTTGGGATATAGCACACAGTCAAAAGGCTATCGAGTCTACAACTTACAAACAAGAAAGCTCATCATCAGTCGAGATGTTGAAGTTGATGAAAATGCTTCTTGGAATTGGGAGGAAGAAAAAGTTGTTAAAAGCAACATTCTACTTCCAATGCAACAATCTCAAGAAGAAACTCAAGAAGAGGCAGAAAATTCAGGTACGCTTTCTCCACCTCCACAACAACAAGATTCTTCACCTGAATCTAGTCTAAGAAGAGTAAGATCTTTGGTAGACATATATGAAACTTGCAATATAGCCATGATTGAGCCTAACTGTTATGAAGAAGCATCAAAGCAAGAAGTATGGGTCAAGGCTATGGAAGAAGAGATTAAAATGATTGAGAAGAATAACACTTGGGAACTCGTAAATTGCCCTCATAGAAAAGACATCATAGGAGTAAAATGGATATATAAAACAAAGCTCAATCCTGATGGAACTATACAAAAGCACAAAGCAAGATTGGTCGGTAAAGGCTACTCACAGCAACTAGGAATAGACTAATGAGACATATGCTCCAGTTGCTCGCTTAGATACGATTAGAGTCTTAATAGCTCTTTCAGCACAAAAAGGATGGAACATCTATCAACTAGATGTCAAATCAGCCTTTCTAAATGGAGTGCTTGAAGAAGAAATTTATGTTGAACAACCACAAGGCTTCATCAACAAAGGAAATGAAGGCAAAGTACTAAGACTTAAAAAAGCATTATATGGCCTGAAGCAAGCTCCTNGAGCATGGTATANCAAGATTGATAAATACTTCATCGATCAAGGATTCAGGAGGAGCAAGAGTGAGCCAACACTATATATTAAGACACAAGGTCAGTACCATCTCATTATCTCTTTATATGTCGATGATCTTATTTATACAGGAAACAACATAGAGATGATGAAAGAATTCAAAGAAGACATGATGAAGACATTTGAAATGACCAACCTTGGCTTGATGAACTATTTCCTTGGTATAGAGGTAAAACAACAAAAAGAAGGCATATTTATCTCTCAAAAGAAATATATTGAAGCTCTACTAGAGAAGTTCAAGATGAATGGTTGTAAACTTGTCGCTACACCGTTGGTGGTAAACGAGAAGCTACAAAAAGATGATGGAGCATAAGAGGCAGATGCATCACGCTACAAAAGTTTAATTGTAAGTCTCCTATATCTCACAGCCACACGACCAGACATTATGTATGCTACAAGTCTTCTATCGAGATTCATGCAAAAGCCAAGTCAGATTCATTATGGAGTAGGAAAAAGAATTTTAAGATATCTACAAGGCACAAATGAGTTTGGCATATGGTACAAAACCATGACGAACTCAAGGATGATTGGCTACACAGATAGCGATTGGGCAAGATCAATGGACGACATGAAAAGTACGCCAGGATATGCTTTCTCACTAGGATCGGGTATTTTATCTTGGGCATCAAAGAAGCAAGCAACAGTGGCACAATCAACAGCAGAAGCAGAGTATGTAGCAACTGCTGAAACAACAAGTCAAGCAATATGGCTTCGAAGAATACTTGAAGAAATGGGTGAACCACAAGATTAGCCAACTATTATCTATTGCGACCACAAATCGGCAATTGCAATAGCAAAAAATCTAGTCCATCATCAAAGAACAAAACATATAGCCATTAAATATCACTTCATTCGAGATGAAGAGACAACTAAACAAATTCGACTCGCATACTGCCCAACAGAAGACCAAATTGCAGATATCTTTACGAAGGCGTTACCACGACCAAGATTTGAACTACTACGCACTATGCTTGGAGTTACCGAATTTGCATTAAGGAGGAGTATTAAAGTGTAATGCAAATTCTAGAAGAATGTAGAAGCACCTTAAATAGCAGAATTCAAATGTAATACAAGTTCTAGAATGTTGTAGAAAAGCCTAAGATAGGAAGAAAAATCAAGAATAGTCTACATGTGTGAAAGTCTAGAA
>NC_028360.1:2135192-2152242 GCF_000741045.1 Vigna radiata var. radiata
TAGGCCTAAATGAGTCATCAATAGCCAAACAATGGAAAGGAATTCTCCACCTTTACTAAGTTGTTGGACATGAGTGATTGGTATGCAATTTGCTGCTGCATATGATAATAATTCCACCCATACTTGTGCCATCAGTTCCCATTTGTTCGTCCCCTCTAAATGTCTTATAACACTCGCCAATTTACACGCATCGAATAACAAAGATTTGCTCCGATCTCCCTTCACAGCAGAGGGTTCATATTCAACAGACACACTATCTAGTGCCTCGCATGCCTTCTTCATTTTACTTTCTGGATCTTTATCCTTTTCTTTTTCTTTCAAAAGAATTCGACCACAGCGAGTGCCACTTAACCCCTAGGCAGACAAAAGTATAAATATAATGAATGATTTAAAATGATTGAAATTTTTAAAACATAATTAGTGCTGATAAAATTTTGAACTATATATATATGTGTGTGTGTTTATTATGAAATCTAGGAAGAGTGATAGCTTAGACTTTTTTCATTTTAATAGTGGTGTTAAGTTTAGAGCATTTGTAATTGGTGTGTGTGTATAATTTGAGAGGGGATCATATATTACCCTTTTGATGAACTTAATGAATTCTCCAAGCTTGTCCCACTTGTCCCTTGCCTGATAGAGAAGCCAATTTGGTCTGGTCGACGTCATCATAGTTCTCTCTTCTTCTCGTTTTTCTTCTCCCTCTATCATTTTCTTTTCTCGAGCAGCAATACTTCTCCTCTTGTGTAAGAAGTTAGTGGCCTCTTCACACGTGTCTAGGACGTTAGTGGCATCTTCACGCACGTTTAGGAATCTTTTCTGCCCAATTCCCCTAANAGCAGACATCATGGAAGGTTGCATGATCAAGAGATACAACATGTAATCCGACAAAAGCTTACTAAAATGCCGCAGTTCAATATCACTATATTCACAATCACCATGNTTTACTTGCTTGAGATCATGATCATTATTTTCTTTCTTTTTATTCTCTTCCGTTTTCTTTTGCCCCGCTTTATCACCATTTACACCATCATCATGATTTCCTTTCTCGAGATCTGGAGCTATCTGCTCCTTATGTTCAACATAGAACAAGAGGTCAGTGGCAATGTGCCACATAATTAGGCACTCATCAAAGGTGACTTTGTTGCGTTCCACATAAGGCAACAACTTGTTCCGGTCATCTTGTGATAGATCTAGATCACCTTCCCGGATAACCCACTCTCCTCTAGAGGAACATATTCTTTGAATAGTTTCAACATCTTCTGCATCCCCAGATTTTCTTTTCAGCTCGTCAAATATAAAAATCCAAAGTTTCTGAAGCAATGGCCTCTTCTTCTCANACACCCATTTTTCCACAAACTCTTCGACTCNAATTTTTCTAATCACCCAATCCAACCATTTATTCTTCTTGTCTAAGCAACGTGATATCAAGTTGAATGCCGAGATGGTTTCAGACCATCTACGAAACAGTACGCATCTTTTCAAAACTTNGTATTCCTCTTTTTCTAACCATTTTGGCTTGTTATCCTTGTGTTTTGTCCATTTGGGTTTCTTAAGCTTCAGGACNNAACTGAAAGTNGTGGCTAGTTTTTTTGCTACCGTGCCAACTCTAGTGCCACNATCAGAATCACTGATTTTCTGAGAGCCGCGAGAGTACAATANTGCAAANGAGTAGTCAGAGAAAATGAACATGAAAATGGANACGACTTCCAAGGATACAGCACCATACAACAATATGTAGGTGACTGTAACATCAAAGGGTTCGCAACCCCTCTTTTCGTCAAAAATGAAAACAACCAAAGCTGCTACCACTGAAGCAATGGACAGAAATCGAAANGTGACTGTAACATCAAAGGGTTCGCAACCCCTCTTTTCGTCAAAAATGAAAACAACCAAAGCTGCTACCACTGAAGCAATGGACAGAAATCGAAAAGAAAGCCCTAACCAGCTCTCTATAATGGTTGTCTTGGTGTAGAAAGCTTGGTAGATGAAGTTGAGTTCAACCTCTATCACTCTCAAAGCATCCAATGCTGTTCTTTGGAGAAAATAAGTGCGACTCTCATTGCGTTCCTGGAAGCTGTAGATCATGTCAACAACGAGCCCTTTGAATTTGTTGAAGTAGTCATAAGCATCCTTCATTACTTCCAAATCCGATAGCTCTTTCTCAACATTTCTCTGAGTTGAAGAATCTCCGTCTTCACGGGGGAGACCTAAATCAAAGTTTGAAAGTGGTTATTTTCAAAATAAATTTGGATAAACGAAAAGCAAATTAGTCAAAATTTGGTGGAGTGAAAACATAATTAATCTAAAAATTATAACAATGAATACTATTCGGTTGATGTTGCTTAGCTTAAGCTTTAGATGGCTTACTCTTGGGAGTGTCTGGTTGTGCGTTGGCACTAATGGGTGTTTCTTTCACTTGAGATTGTTTGTAAGGGTCAATGCCATCAATTTGGTCATCACTTTTGTCTATAGAAGGTGTCTTGGTGTGTTGATCATCTGGTTTGGCAGGAGCTAGTTCTGACTCATCAAAGTACAAATATTGTTCTGAGATTTCTGGCATGGTTACTATGTGTGCTGGAAGTCCTGCATCCTGTCTTGATTTCAGCTCATCCATGAGCTTTGCATAATTGGGACCTGGATCAGCCTTTTGAATCATAGATTGTCGGAAGTTGTCAGCACTTGCATGTTGAAGAGAAATAGTTCGTTCTGCAAATTTGATGACCCCTGCCATGAAAACTAGGACTGTAGGGATCAATAACGTGTTTTCAGGAAGTGTCAACAGGAACACGTAACCCGTTAGACATACCTGTCAATATAAAAGGTCAGATATTTATAAAATTCATCTTTGAAGCACATTAAATATAAGCTTTTAAAGTCTAACTATCATACCTTACCCAGTTGGATTGTCATATGATAAAACATAAAATATTAATACGAGCTTTAAGAGATCAATTATAAACTTAACAATAACAGGAGAGAAAAAAGGGTAAAAATAAAAATATTATTTTTTGCCATACTAGAATATTTCCAACACACTACTCTTTTAATGACAAATTAAAGGAAGAGAGAGGCTACACTTTATTCTTCGAAAGCCAGACCTTACTATGGTTTTCACATCTTCATAATTTGGACTCATCTTGTATTATGTTGCTTTTATATAATGAGTGTTGATGTTGCTTTTTTTTAAGTATTATATTGTTTACTTAATAGATATACAATGCAATATACATGGATTCATGTTGACTTAATTTCACTCCTTCCTTGCGCATTTTCTGTACCTGGGACTTGTTTATTACTTTCTTATTACAGTACCTATGGAATAAATTTATAAAAGATGATGAAATTTGCACAATGTACGAAATTGGGATTGTCAAACATTGTTGAATATATAAATCTGACTCCTTGAAACATTAGAAGAGTAAAAGAAAAATATAATTATACAAGGTGATGTAGAATATAATTTTCTTTCAAATTAAACCAACAATGTCAAAGTGCTTGGATATTGGAATATCTAAAGCAGTATATTATATTTAAGTATTATGATTGGAAAATATATGTTCGTCAGATACTACACAGATTAATTTTTTCTCTCAGCAAAATACATATATATTATAGAATTGAAAGTAAATTAGGTTTACCTGCACCGTGAGTCCAAGCATGTGCCTGAGCCAAAGTTCATTGTCCTCGAGAGAAAAAGCAGTAATGGTGTCAGGNCCACCCAAGTGCAGCAGCAGAAAGGGTGTCCAGAACGCTCGCAAGTAGTCATCGATGGTGGAAACTGCCGTGTCTTTATCACCATATTTGTTGGAGATGAGGCCAACACAGAAATCCGCTGTGACATCTGCCACAAGGTACGTGAACCAAAGCACTGAAACCAACAATGTATTTCTCGACCGTTTTCTGAAAGGAGCTATGAATATCAGAACTATTTGCATGGTCAGACTCAAAAGGACAACACCCTGAATGTTCCATTTGCCCCAAATGTTCCTGGCAAAGTTTGGGATAGGATTTACCATTTCCCTTTACCTTCTTTCTTCTTCTCTCTCCGACCACATCTCTTTCTTTTCCTATCGTCTTTCATCGTTTTAAATAGAACAGCATGCATGCATGGATAACATGCCTTTTTTTTTTCTTCCCTTAATAATTAAGAAATTCAAATGAAAAAGAAAAAGTATATATATTGTTGTTAATTAACGTATTTAACACCGTAGAACGACATGCAAACGTTCTTCACGCTGTAGCACTTGTTATTCTTAAAGAACGATTCATCAGAGGTAGAAAAAAGAGCTATAGTTTCTCTTTAATTTGCTTTTGCTGACAGATTATTCTTTGCACCTTTTCTCTTTTGTTACAGTTCAGGTTTGGAGTGGTTGTGATGTAGATCTTCATCATCGATAAGGAAACAAAAGATGAAGGTTTCAGCTCTTGTCATATACTCTTCCTTTTCATTCTCTATCTTTACGTAGTTGGCGTATGAAAAAACTACATGTGCTGTTCTCTGCTTTGTTTCTTTTGCTTTAGTCTGTATAGTCTTTTTGTTGGGGAAAATGCTTCTCTTTTGCTTTGGCTGGAGACAAGTTACATATCCTGAAAGAGAAAGCACAATAGAGGAACATAACTTTGCGTCTCAATTAGAAACCATGTTATCTTTCATCACACGCCCTTCAATTACATTTATTTTTATTTTCGGAAACTGTAATTGTTTGCTATGAAATGGAACATTAGCTATCATATGATCTTGTGAATTATAGTAAATTTCGACAAAATTTTAATTTTTTATATAAAGCTATCAAGTGCAAAATCGCTGAAATAGTAAAGTTCGACAACTTAAAACAGTCTTTATTTGTTATTAAATGTTAGAATAAACTATAGATTTTGTGAAATTAATATTCTTAAATTCAGTTTTAATTTGGATATTGAATTTTTAAATTGATTTAACAGATTCTTTTGATTTCATATTGGCCGACAAAAATTTTCACCAATCCCAAGATTGTGGAAGCGATTGATGCATATTAGTAGAGACTACTTTTCTTAACTTTCTGTTTTTGCTCTTAGCCTCTTTTAGTTTAAATTTAGATTGAGGAGTATTCATTCCTATCAATTGAGTGCGTATATGAACCTATTATGATATGAAATTTTATGTCGAAAGAAAACGATATGAAAAATATAAAATATGTGGAATTGCACAGAATTTACTCAGGTAAAATATAAAATATAAAATTCACCTGCACGTGTAAGAATCATCATATATTATTCGTATCTTACATTCTTTCCGTCTTATGATTAGTATGTAAACCTTGGAGAAAATATGTGAAAAAATGAAAAATATATGGGTTTAGGGTCACTAGTGCAAAAATGTTGTGTAACGTCACACATTAGACGTCGGTTAAGGATAAGCGCGACGTATATTGATGACCGGTGGTATTTTTGTAAAAAAGTTGGCAATATAGGCGTCCGTTAGGTCGATCTCCGACGTCTATAGTATTTTAGACGTCGCCGCTTCCAACCTGACGTCTATATTTCTCACAGTTAAGTGAAGAGTCATTTCCTTCAGCCTTATAGACGTCGGTCCTACAGGGGCCCCCGATGTCTATATTGCGGAACTTAATGTTGCTTACCTACATATCAGACATATAGACGTAGGGCTCCTACTAACTGACGCCTATATGTCTGTCAAGCAGGTGAATAGTCACTCTATTAAGCCTATAGACGTCGGATCCCGCCGCATTGACGGGGGCAACGACATCTATATGGCGGAAATTAATGCTACTCACCATCTGTCAGACATATAGACGTCGGGCTGCTTTTAACTGACGCATATATGTTTGTCAAGCAAGTGAATAGTCACTCTTTTCAGCCCTATAGAAGTCGGATCCTGCCACATTGACATCTATATACAACTCTAGATGTTAGTTACCTCAGGTACCGACGTCTAAAATCCTACTAGGTATGTGAAAAGACATTTGTTTCTGTCCACGAGACGTCTTATCCCGCCAAGCCGACATCTATATACAACAGAAATATTAATTTTTAAATCGAATGGACGTCATATTAGTCAGGAGACCGACATATTTGCTATTTTAGACGTCGATTTTGTGTACAACAGACGTCTAATTTCTTGTTAAATAACACTGCAAACCAGCGGTTTGCGAACCCACACTTTGATCGTCTTTACCTTTTCTCTCCGTTGCTCTGCATTTCCAAGTAAGTTTCCTCTCCTTTTAACTATTTAAAGTTGTTTTTACTCTGATTAAAGTAATCTTTGATACATTATCTCTCCTTTGAACTTATTGAAATGAGTTTTCGTTGTGTTTTGGTGCGGTTTTTTTGTTGTGTCTTTGTGTAGCGTAGTGCATCTTCTCCCTTTGCTTGTTTCATCGTAAGGAAAACTTGCGTTTTTTGGATTTTTCATGGCATTTCAACCTAAGGACGAACTTGGATTGTTGCCTATGTCCATTCTGACCGTCAACAAATAAGTATACGGTGTATTCTCACCGTATTCTTTTTCATTGGCGGTCGGAATGGACCTAGGCAACGACCCAAGTTCGTCTTTGGGTTGAAATGCCATGAGAAGTCCAAAAGACACAAGTTTTCCTTACGAGAAAACTAGCAAAGGAAGGAGGTGCTACTATGCTACCCCAAGACACGACAAAAACCGCACCAAAACACAACGATCACTTCATAGACGTCGGTTAATGTACAAACCGACGTCTATGATGTCCCAAAGACGTCAGTTGATGCAATGTTTGATAGCTTTATAGACGTCCCAAGTGTTACAAACCGACATCTAAGGTTACCTTAGATGTCGGTTAGAGCAATGACTGATGTCTTTGTAGACGTCGTTCTTTGATCTGAACCGACGTCTATATCGACGTCGCACCTACAAAAAACCGACGTCCCATTAACATCACCCACATAAACGTCGGTTCTGGGGGTGACATTAAAAGCCCAAAATAACTTACGTCTAAAGTCCTTTCTACACTAGTGGGTTTAGGGAACTGAAATATATAGGTTTTACAATATTTATTTTACGACTAAGTTTCATGTGTATTAAAGAACCCTAATGTAGATAGCATGTGGAGCTAAAACTTTGGCCAAATATATCATGAGCCCATTGAATCAATAAAATGTCAGAGAGTGGAGGGAACAAAGGATAAGTGCTAACAATCCTAAAGCAATCATTATAGCTAGGGCTGAGCAAAAATAACTGAATTGCACTGTACAATAGTTAAATGTACTATATTATACTAAAAAAAACTAATCAATTTTTACTATAACTTAAATATACTGTTTTATGGTTCAATTTTTAAAAAATGAACTTAAGAAATTTTTTGTTCAGTTAACTATAGTTAACTGTACTTTGTTTTAAGCCCCTTCTTCTCATGCATCACTCCCTCTCATCTTCCTCCCACATTTCAAGAAAGACATTTGTATATACCATTAAATCTCAATATAACATTCATTAAAACACATTAATAATATATATTTAAAATTTGAAATACTCATGTACTAAATTGAATGCGTGTAAAGTCTTATCATATACTATAATTAATAACTCTTATCTCTTATTTCTGTGATATAATTTTCCATGACATAATTAATTATTATTATTCTCTAATTACTTTTCTATCTATTTCTCCACACATTAAATTTTTAAAGTCATTATTTCAAAATTATTTATTTTTAAAAGTTTTATTATTTTTACGTTCATACACGCTTTTATTATTTCAACGTTATCTTTTATATACACGCAAAATATTTGTTTATGTTATTTATAATAACAAAAAAGTTAACATCAGGAATAAATAAGAATAATATTAATTATATATTAATAATAAAGTTATTAAATAAAATGTTAATTTAAATTAAATTAAATATTACTAGGTATTAATATTTATTTCACGTTTATAATGAAATTCTCATGCAATCCTCTAAAGATCAATGAAAAAGAAGAAAACAAAATAGTCTAATAAGCAAAAAATTGTATGGCTTAAGTGACTTTTTAAGTTTTTCAGAAAACAATTTTGAAAAAACGTCATTTGTTTGAACGAAAATAAAATTAAAAAAACATACTGCAGTTTACAATTCAGTTTATAAAATCAGTGCAGTTTACAATTCAGTTAGTATAATTTAGTTCAGTTTATATTGTAGTTTAATACAATTTAGTATAATTCAATTCAGTTAATAGTTCAATTTAGTTTATATTGTATTTTATTACAATTTAGTATAGTACATTTCAATTCAGTTTGATAAAACAAAAAACAGTTCAGTTTAGTTTCTCTGAACTATTTTACAGTTTAGTTCAGTTTAAACAAACTAATTTTTAGTTTTTAGGAGTTCAGTGCAGTGCAGTTCTATTTGTCCACCCCTAACTATAACTATGACTTTCCATAGGAACTTCTTCTAATAATAGATAGTGATCGGTAAAAAAATAAAGATTAATAAACGCATATTCAACTATTAATGAATGCCAAATGGTTTGATCAAAACCTGAAGTTAAATTCTAATGAATATAAGAGACCTTTAATTTGATATGTAACATTATCGTTTAGGAGTACAGTGGGAGAATCACTTCCAAATTATTATGCAGTCTATACAATAAGGAATTAATTACTAGAAATGCATATATATATACATTCTTTTTTTTTTTTTCTAACGCGATTGTTTAGATTAATCCAACATTAATCTTACATATAACTAATTATCCGTACTTTTATTATGTTAAATTAGAAGTTGTTATTAGAGTATTTTTATAGTTATGTATTAGATGATTGATTTTATTTTCTTTTAAGTTATATTTTGATATGATATAATGATATTTAAATATTTACTAATTGAGTATCTTTTCCATTGAAATATCTTTGAAATCAATTACTCAGTTATGGTTATATGTTAATATCTTACGATATTATATATATATATATATATATATATATATATATATATATATATATATGGAGTTTGCTAACTTGTGTATGTCTGTTTTTCAGTTGGTACATTTTAGCAATCTAAGTTATAAGATTAAGGGTATTTTAATAATTTTTATTCTCAAAATTAAAAAAATAAAAAAAGAAACCCCCAAACCCTTACCCACCTCTCTCATTCCTCTCAACCCTTTCTATTTAACACTTGTCATATTTTAATAATTTTCATTCTTAAAACTAAAAGAAAAACTCCAAACCCTTACTCACCTCCTTCATCCCTCTTAATCCTTTCTCTTTATCTCTCTCACTCAAACATTTTCTCTGCATTAGCCCTAACTAAAAAACACTAATTATTAAATAAAATGGTTAGAGAAAAAAAAATACTTACATAAATAAAAAAATTAAAGCACCTAATTTTTTCTTTATATAATTTTAAATAAAATTTCAAGATTTAGAATTTTTATTGTTTGATTTTATTGTTGAGAATTTTATTGTATTTTGATTTGTTTTTTCTTTAGTAAAGGAAAACAAGTTAATAATTTTCTACCAAAAAAAATTAAATGGCCACGGAGCAATGTTACATAGTAGTCTCAGAATGTAAAAGAACTATGCTCAAAGTCTTGGTGCAAGTTGTGCCCGTCGGCTGTAATATATATAGTGAAGATAATGAAATTAAAGAGATTTTGAATGAACTTTTTTCGGAAGGTGAATATGTCAATGACTCAACTCTTAAGAAAAGTAAATCGTTTAATAATGAGAATTTTTTTCAATTGGAACTAGAGTAGGGATGACAGAGAAAAAGTTGGAGTGAAAGAGATGAAATAGAAAGGGTTGAGAGGAATAAGAGAGGTGGATAAGGGTTTGGAGGTTTCTTTTTTTATTTTTTAATTTTGAGAATGAAAATTATTAAAATACCTTTAACCTTAAAACTTAGAATTCATAATATAAGGGTATTTTTGTCTACTGAAACCCAGTACATATTACTAAAATGTACCAACTAAAAAACAGGTGTACGCAAGTTAGCAAACTCATATATATATATATATATATATATATAGAGAGAGAGAGAGAGAAAAAGAGAGATTAATTAATTGAAACAATAAGTTGAGACCTCTCTTATTTAAATTAAATTTATTTTAGAAATAGAAAGGTTATGAGATCGAGATGTGTGTAGAATAAATATTACATGTAAAGAAGTGGGATAACTATATAATATTATTCAGCTTTTATGTCTATATATGAAATTATCCTAAAATAAGATTTATTATATCGGATCAATATTTATTAGTAACATTTTATCTCTACGACAAAATATCAATGAATGACTAAAATGATATATTATCTGAAGAAAAAATATTAATGTATTATTGATATTTTAATAACTAGTATATCTATATTCGCTTTCTTATTATTCCAATTATGAATTAACAAATATTTAAAATACCTTCAAAGAGACGTTATTGTAAAGATTGTGGAATTGGTATTAGTAAATCTTGATCTACAATTTCTCTCTCTCTCTCTCTATTTATGAACATTTGATTTAATGAAGATGAAAATACATTATTTTAACATGGCCGCACACGATGAAAATAAATGTATTATTAAGGTTGTTTTAAGAGGAAAAAAATATTGAAGATACGAGTAAACCTTATGGATTAATAAAAAAAAGTATTGAAAAATGAGAAAAAAGTGTAAAGGAAAAGAAATAAAAAAAATACAGAATTAAGGACCAAGAAAACAATACACACGCAGAAAAGAAATAAAAGATAAAATTACATAAACAAGAAGCAAGAAAACAATATATATATATATAGAGAGAGGTCATGTAAAAGGTCATGAGTTTTTCATAAACAGAGGTCTTATTTGTTAAATTTGAGTACCAAGTTTTTTTAGAAATCTCTTTGTTGTCGATATCTTTTGCGAAAGGATCACTACACAAAGGTATGTCATAGTGGGTCAAATATGGGTTCTGGAATGATTCAAATAATAATAGTAGTTGGATCTCAATGTCATCTGATGGTAATCATCCATGGGGTTGGAGATGGGGTGATTATCGAGAATATGAAGGACCCTACAGAAGCATGTGTTGAGTCCCCACTACCTCAAAAAGAGACAAATGGAGTATATTAGTGAGAAGTTAGTTTTCAAAAATTTAGGTGGTTAAGAATATTGAATTATTGAGTGAATATTATTTATGAGTTTGAGAGTGTCTAAAGATATAGTGTCGCTTATGAGGGTAAGTATCGTAAACAATGTTTGTCATGGCCTCAAGGGGTATGAGGAGGAGTTTATTTATGTGTACATAGCTTTTTTTCTACAACTTTATGTCTTATTACCTTTCAATAGGTTTACGATAGTATTGGAAAAGAACGACTCAATTCCTCACATAAAGAGGGGATGAATTGGTGAAACTCAAAATCAGAGTTTTTTTGAAATCTTTTTCGCAAAAGGATATGTTTTTAAAACTTTTTTGAAACGTAAGGAAAAAGATTTTCTAATGCAACAAAAATAAAGTCGATTAAGTACAGAATGAAGTCGACTAAAAATGAAAGTGTAGAGATAAGAGAAATCAAACATTGTTTTGATTCTTGTTTACTGTTTGTTTGGATTCTTTTATTGTGCTCTGCTTGAATGAACTAAACCGCTTTGATTCAACTTTGCTCTATTTTGTGTGATAAGTTTGCTTTTTGAAAATTCTAGTGTTTGATTGAAGTTGAGATGATGCATGATGATAAAATCCCAATTTGTGAGACATGTGCTTGAGATAAAGTTTGATTAAAATATTTAGTAGGATGTTTTTTGGAACTTGAGAACTTGTGAATTTACTTGTGTGAGTTTTGAGCCTCAGAGTATTTTAAATTAATTGTTATTACTTTGGAAGCATGAACGATTTTGCCCAAATTTTCTATGATTGAACTACTTGCTTGCAGGTTCCATATGATCAAGGTCATCTTTTGTTATCCCTTATTCTTTTAGCCTTCACATAATTTCTGCCCACTGAAAAGAGAACAATTTGTTCTAACCTTTGAACCTTGAGCCTTATGCATATCTTGAAAAACCTTTTTGAAAAATCTTTACCTTGAGTTAAGTTGAGAACATTTGAGAAGGTACTGATAAAGGTTCAAGTTTGGGGTTACCAGGTAACAACCCACTTCTCTAGGCAGTGAGCAATCAAAAGAAAAAGCAAGTGAAAAGCAAAGGCAAAAGAAAAGAAAAAGTGAGAAAAGAAAAATTCAAAAAGAAAAGAAAGAGCTCACTGCAAGGGAAAACTGGGAAAAAGAAAGAGAGTTTTCTTTTTAAATGGTATTTATACAAATGTCTCTCTTAACTCAAGGAACTTTGCTGACCAGAAAAACTAATTTCCTTCTTAGCCCATCCAAGTTACAAGCCATAAAAAATCCTTGTGATGATAACCTTCTTGTAAGTGTGTTTGATTGTGGTTAAATAAAAGGCAAAATTAATTTGTGTGACACTGTGATACAAGAGAGAAACACCACACCATACACCTGTGAGCTAAGTGAGACTGAGTGCTTGATTGATATGCTTTTGAGTGCTTGAGTGAAACACTTTCCCTGGTGAGGAATAGTTCTTTGAATTTATGATTGCATCTCTACTTGGGTGATTGATCACTCTTAAGGATAACACTTATTAAAAAATACATCACATGGATCCTGAAGCATCTGCACATCTTGACTGAAATCCTATGCTGAAATTGATAAAAGTGTTTCCTTGTCTTGAAAAAGTTTTTGAAAAATGTGGAGTCATTGTAGTGATTGTTCTGCAAAGCTGAGTTACATTTTGTTTTCTTGAGGACAAGCAAAGTTCTAATTTTGGGGTTGTGATAACGGTTTAAAACACCGTTATTTGTTATGTTATTTTGATACTAAAAGCACCCTTTTTCACTTAGAAACTTGCTTGGACTCATATGTTTTCAATAAAATGTGTGAATAAGACAGTTGAGGTTCATTTCAATGGTTTTAACAAATTCCCCTTGTTTTGATAGAGATTGAGCTAATACTGGAAGAAGAAGTGAAAAGCCAAGAAGATGGAGCTCAGAAGAAGATAAAAAGGCACCAGAAGGAGGGAACACGTGAAGCCCGAGCGATCAGGAGCGCGAAGCAAGCGTCCAAAATCGACGCTCGTCGCCCGGGCGGTGGCTCCCGACGCCCGAGCGGTGGACGCTCGTAGCTTGGGCGTCCAAATCTGACGCCCAGGCCCTACATGACTGCCAATTCTCGCTCGGGCGAGCTCCCCGCGACGCTTGCGCGAGATTTCACTTGGATCGGGCCTTGTCGCTGCTCTGTTTTGATTCTTTCGGACCGGGCCGCACTTTGAGACGCGTCTGACACTATTTAAAGGACCCTGGGGCTCTAGGTTTTGCATCCCTGGCAGAAAAGAACATAGCAATACACTCTTAGCCAAGTCTTAGTCTTTCCATTCTTTCTTTCTTCCATTGTTCATAGAGTTCCCCTATGTTTGTGGGGAACTAATTTCTATTTGTTGTTGGGGAACGATGTAACCTTGTAAACTCTCATGTATTTGAATTGATTCTTAATTTCATTAATTGTTAGAGTAATTCATCTGTTCTTATTGCTTGCTTATACAATAGCATGATCTGTGAGTTGCATGAGTGCCGACAGGTTCCTTTCAATTCAGTTCCTTGTTGAATTACTCCTAAGGGTTATATTGCTCAGGGATGAGGGTATAAGTCTTAATCGTCTTAACCTCTTGATCTTCACATCTTTTTACCAGGAATGCTAGGAATTGTATGGACTGGTAATTAGGGACAGACTTATTTACCGAGAGATCGGGTTTAAGTGTTTTAGTGATGGACGTTGGCATTAATGCATAAAGAAGAATTCTTATATACATGAGAGGAAACTTGGTGAAATTTAACCCCAACAACATATCCATCTCATATTAATCAACCTTCGTTCATCTCTGTGCTCTTTTTCCACTAATCAATTTTATTTTGCTTTATTTTATTATTTTTGCAATACCACCCCTAATCTCATTTATTCTAAGTCTTAATTAATCTTGTTTTCACACAAGTGTTCAGCACCGAGAGTCCTCTGGGATACGATACTTGGTCTTACCATTTTATATTACTTGTGCGACTCGGTACACTTGCCGATTTGCCCCAACAGATGCCTCTCCAATTTCCACAAGGATCGTGGTGTTGGTGTCGTATACTAAACTGAAAGGTGTTTCTCTACTAGAAGACAGGGAAGTCAACCTATAAGCCCACAATACTTATAACAGGCCTTCTAGCTACTTACCATTAGCCGATTCCAACCTCTTCTTTAACTCTATTAAGATGACCTTGTTGGTGGCCTCGACTTGCCCATTAGATTAGAGATGCTCTACCGAGCATGTCACGTGCTTAATTCCTAGATAAGCATAGAACTCAACCAACCCTTTATTTTTTATCTGCCTTTCATTATTAGTAGTAATGTGTGCCCCATATTGACATATATGTTCTTCCAAACAAAATGCTCGCTTGTTAAGTGATAATTGTTGCTAAGGACTCCTCCTCAATCCACTTAGTGAAGTAGTTGATGTTGACTAGTAAGAATTTAACTTGACCCTTGTTAAATACAAAAGGTCAATGATACACATATCCCACTTCACAAAAGGCCACAGGAAGCAAATATGGTGCAGCTCCTCCTGCTTGCTTTGTATGATGTTGTTGCACTTTTGACATGGAATACACTTCTTTACATACTCAACACAATCTACTTCCATGGTTGACCCAAAGTAATTGGCTCATAGGACTCACACTGCCATTGTTCTATCTCTAGAATGGTATCTACAGGTTCCTTCATCTATCCTCGTATTACATAGTCAACTTGATCAAGGTTAACTCATTTTAGTAGCGGATATATCCTCTCTTGTATAGCTCTCCACCTATGAACGTGTATTAGGAAGCTTTTCATACCTATCATTTGTCTTCACCCTTCGGGATGAGTCCAATCTTAAGATACTAGACAAAGGGTCTCATCCAGGTCATCTTTCCCTACTTTATTTGCAATACATTTGTCCATTATTTCAATGAATGATGATGACAACATTTGTTTTGCACTTGCCAGCTTAAAGAGCACATAGACTCTCATGTTATCTCCTCTAGAGATGTGTGGTCAAGCTTCACCTCGGTAAATCTATCAATCATAATTTTGACCAGGTTATAATACTTTAGCAGTAAGGCATCCTTAACCTGAAAGTCTCCTATCAAAAGTCTCATTATGAGTCAAGAATCAGTCTCGCATATCAATCTATTTACTCCTAATTATTTTGCCAAAGTAAAGCTGACTATGATTACCTTGTATTTGTCATAGTTGTTGGATGTGTTCAAATTGAAGTGCAACAACTTCTTTATCAATACATCATTTGGTCCTTTTAAGACTATGCCAACTATTGCCCCTTAAGGACTAAAAGAGTCGTCTATGTACAAAGTCCCCCATTCTTCCTCTAAAACATGCTCTCCTTGTAGTTCACTAGAAAAATTTACTAAGCATTGTGCTTTTATCATCCTTCTTGACTCGTACCGAATGCTAAATTTTGACAATTCCACATGCCAAGATGACATCCTTCCTACTAGGTCCAGCTTTTTCAAGACTTTTTGTATCGGGTAGTCAATTTTGATGACTAGAATATGGCTTTTGAAATAGGGTCTCAGTCTTCTTGTTGCAGTAACAAGGGATAATGTGCCTTTCTCCCCCATTTGGTATCTAGTTTTTTCATCTTGAAGGGTTTTACTTATGAAGTATATGGGTTTTTTTCTCAATATCAGTCTCTTGAACAAGAGTTGCATTAATGGCTTCTACAATAGTCACTATGTAGACCAAGAGTGGTTGATTAGAATCTGGCTTGCACAGGATTGGAAAGGATGTCAATATTTGTTTGAGTTGCTCATACATTCCTTGCATTGGTCATCCCAAACAAACTTTATAGACTTCTTCAGTTTAGGAGGAAATGGGAGATAACAGTAAACCTTCTTATTAGGCATTGGACCAACTCTTAGGGTTCTACATATCAATCAAAGCTTTGAATTTTTTTCAGAGTTCACCTTTATCCCTCTATGCATCAACATAATCCAAGAAACCTACCTCATAAAATGCGTTGTTTATACTACTATTCATGGATTCTTATTTGGATGGGCTTGGATAACATGGCCAAATAACTCGTTAATCTTGTATTATTCTAATCAATTATGGATTAGTGAATAGTAAGTGATTGACGTGATGTCATGTTGATTGATTATATATATAGGATGGGTAGATGTTGACTTAATAAGCCAACATGTATCCGGCCAAAAGCAAGTCCGATTGTTGTGACTAATGAGACCTTGAATGTATACAATGCATGTTTGGTGTGATCTTCCATGCTTTTTGTATTCTTTTATCTTTATTTTAATAATATTTCAAGTAATGGTAAATGATAGATGAACTTTAAGATATCAATATAACTTATAGTTTATACTGATATTTAGTATGAGTTTATATGTAAGAAATTTAAATATCTTTTAATATTTGTTCGTGAGCTGAATAATTTATTATTAGAAAAGAGCTCAATGTTGATAACACACGAGTCTTACTAGTTCCACGATTTTTGGAAGATAATAATAAAGAGGGTTACATATAACATTCAGCAAGCATGAATTGAAGACTACACGAAATTGGTATTATATGATGTGGTGATTAGAGCTGGGCAAAATTTACTGAACTGTACTGAACTAAGTTATCTATACTTTATTATACTGAAAAAAACTGAACTAAAGTATACTTAAAAGTAATTAACTTATTCTTTAGTTTAGTTTAAAAAAACTGAACTTTATGCAGTTAACTGTTTGTACTGCAGTTAACTAGTTAAGTGTGGATAATAATAAAATTGTTTCTTTTCTTTTTATATGCTCTTTTTTTTGTTTTTAAGTGTGATATTGGAGTGATCATTTACACAACTAATTAAATCTGTTATGTAATAATTTTTTATCTAATATTGTTTCTAACTTTTATTTTATTACCAATTAAATCTGTTATGTAATAATTTTTTATTTAATATTGTTTCTAACTTTTATTTTATTAACTATTATGATGTGATTTATCTATTTTTATACGAATTTATTGTTT
>NC_028360.1:2152412-2177876 GCF_000741045.1 Vigna radiata var. radiata
AGAAAGACACAAATTTAAAATGTCTATAACAAAATCAGTAATAGTCTTAAAAGTTTTATACAAAAATATTTGAAAATAATATATGTAATTTAATTTTATAATACTATTGATATACAATATTAAATTTCGTTTATATATGGGAGGTTGGTGTGGTTCAAACCTTATAAAGTTTCACAAAATTATTTTAGTTTATTTTTTATACACACTTTTAATAAAAAAAGATTTTCCAAATATTTTTCAGAAAGAAAGAATGATGAGAAACAAACAGAGTTGAAATAAATAATGAGAATAGTTAAAAAAAATATCAAATTTCGTGAATCATATATTTAAAATTAAATTAAAACTTAGTAACATTGAAGTATTTAGCTGCTATAAAGAATAAAATGCTTTTAATTAAATATATTTACAAATTGATTGACAACTAACTGTTTTTTTAAATGTTATATGTGCTACTAGAAAAAAAAAAGAGAAAAGATATACATTAAACACATTTTAATTAATATGTAATTTGTTTGATGGATTGTAATTTTTATAAGGTTAATCTTAGATTGTGAATAGTTCAGTTCAGTTATTGAACTTAGTGTAACTGAACTAAAAAATAGTTCAGTTTAGTTATTCTGAACTATCTTTCAATACAATTTTCTTGAACTGGTATATAATTAACTATAAATTTTCACAGTGCAGTTAACTGTTGTACAGTTCGCCCACTCCTAGTGATATATAATATAACCAAGTTGGATAAAATCTTTTATATATATATATATATATATATATGTATATATATATGATAAAATATAATTTTCTTGTATGTGAGTTATTTTTTCAGTATCTTTTACTAACTAGTTTCGCTATTAAATATTTTTCATCCCATAAACACATAAGAAACATCATATAATGAAAGTATAGAAATTCCTTTTTTATTCATATTCCATAAACTTTAAAAAAATGTGTAATATTCTTGTTCTGACATTAGTTTTAAGCAAAGAATGACTAGAACTTGATGGTTATTGAACGAATATATAGATATAGAAGAACTGAAGGAATAAGCAATGAATAACCTGTTTGGGTATGTAAGGTGTAGAAAGGGAGAAAGGGAAAAAGTGATAATATAAGATAGTTTTCGGTTCTTTCAAGTAAGAATTTTTGTTTACATCAGACACATTACATTTGACAAAAGATACGACCCCCACAAGTTTATACCTATAAACCAGGTACTATTAACTCATATTTTCTGTAAATTTATGTATTATTTTCCTACAAATTTAAATTTGCAGGAAATTTCAGAAGAAATCTGAGCAAATGATAGAGACTTTTATACAGGTAGTTTTTGTGTCTATTTTTCTCACGATTTGTTTATTATTTGAATCATTTATAAAGATTGCTGCAATATCCACAAAATGTCATTTCCATTAAATTTCAAGAGATTTTGGAATTTATCACTAAATAAAATTAAAAAACTGTTTTGAATATTTTCATTTGATTAAATATTGTTAGTGATAGTTCTCTTGATTTATTTCTGAAGTTTTACCCAAGCTTAAGAAGATTATCTGGTTTCCCATAAATAGGTTTTGTTCTTCCTTTGTCTTTCAGGGTTCTAGTTTGTCTTTCTTCCTCTCCTCCTTCAGGTAATTTTTTTTTTTATTTAAATGTATCTAAAAGGTTTTTTTTAATCTCCTTTTTAAATGATTGAAGTATTTATCTATTAGAAAAAAAATTTAAATAATGATTAATTTTAATGACTAAAAACAATTTATTATTATAATGAATAATTTAGATACTAATTCATAAATTAAGTTATTATTAAATAAAATAGTTTATTTATAAATAAAAAATTATAATTAGTTTTTCAATTAGTAGTTAAAATGATTTTTATTATGAATTTGGTATTTAAATTAGTTATTAACATTAACTACAAAGTTTTGGTTAAGAAAAAAATTGATCTCTAAATTAATGTTTAATTAAAAAATTAGTCTTTAAATACATTTTTTGTCATTTCAGCATCATATAATTAATTAAGATTATGGATCCATATTTCATGAACTTTGAAGACGTCATTCACTTCAGGTACTTATTCTTTTTTCTCTATTATTAAATTGAATTTTACCTTGGTTTTTATTTTCAATTTTAATGGTTAAGACTTTCCTTCTAATTTCTTAATTTCAACTTTCCTTATTCATGAGTTATATGCATGCATACTTTTAATAGTTTTGAAAATTCAATTTCAATATTTCTTGAGGAGTATTATTTAGTCAAGTTTATTATTGAAACTTTACACAATAGTCAAATAATTCGAAAGATAACAATAAATTTTGTTATAATTTAAACGAAAAACTGATCTGTTTTATTTTATTGGTACTTATTCTAGATATGACTTTTTCTTTTCACTTCAACTAAAAAAAATGATAATTTTTTTAATTATATTTTGTTCTTGAGTTTTAACTATATATCATCAATACACCGTTTATCACACCTATCCTTAATTATAATGAATTGATTGTTTTCCTATTACGTAGACTAAAATCGTGAGTACATCCCATATTACAAAATAAAACAGGTCATTAAAATCTTGAAATTAATGGGTGAAAATTAGGTTCATATAAATCATAACATTTTAACATTCTTTTATGAAATTGAATATTTATCTAAAGTTATTACATATACACTGGTGCAGAAAGAGCTTTAGACTTCAGTTATTTTTTGTTTTTAACGTCACATCCAGAACCAACGTCTATATGGGTGAAGTAAATATGGGACGTCTCCAACGTCATTATAGACGTCAGTTAAATGTCATATCCGACGTCTATACAAACGTCAGACATGTCACTAACCGACGTCTAAGGGCACTATAAAGACGCCAGACATGGCACTAATTGATGTTTAAGGGCACAATAGACGTCGAATATGTCATTAACCGACGTCTACTGAGTATTCGTTATGTTTTGATGTGGTTTTGCTCATGTCTTTGGGTAGCATTGAAGCACCTCCTCCCTTTCCTAGCTTCTTCATGAGAAAAAATTGCGTCTTTTGGATCTCTTATAGCATTTCAACCCAAAACCGAACCTGGGTCGTTGCCTAGTTTCATTTCAACAGCAAGAATATGGTGACATGGAAACTAGGCAAGGACCCAGGTTCGGCTTCAGGTTGAAATGTCATAAGAGATCCAAAAGACATAAGTTTTTCTTACGAGGAAGCTAGCAAAGGGAGAAGGTGCACTACACTACCCAAAGACACGAGAAAAACCGCACCAACACACAACGAAAGCTCATTTTAATTGGTTTAAACGAAAGATAAAACATCAAAGATTACTTTAATCGGAGTAAACATAAGTTTAAACGGTTCAAAATAGAAAAGCGAAGAGAAAACGCACTTGAAAATGCAATGTCGCAAGAGAAAAGCGAAGGAAGACGATGAAGTGTGTGTAACTGCTGATGACTTATTTAACATGATATCAGACGTCGGTTTCCCCAGAAACCAATGTCTATTCTAGAATATATGTCGGGTCCTTACTAATGTGACGTCCATTCGATTTAAAAATTAATATTCGTGGTATATATAGACGTCAGATGTAGGGGTAACCGACGTCTATAATCGCATATAGACGTCAGTGTGACGGGATCAAACGTCTAGATGGCGGAAATAAATGACTTTTCACCTACCTTTCGAACATATAGACATCAGTTAGAGGGACACCGACGTCTATAATATTATAGATGTTAGTGCCCCTCCTAACTGATGTTTAGATGGCAGAAAGAAATGACTTTTCACCTACCTTTCAGACATATAGACGTCAGTTAGAGGGGCACCGACGACGTCTTTGATATTATAGACGTCGGTGCCCCTCCTAACTGATGTTTATATGGCATAAAGAAATGACTTTTCACCTATCTGTCAGAAATATAGACGTTAGTTAGTAGGGGCCCCGACATCTATAATATTATAGACGTCGGTGCCCCTCCTAAGCGACAATTATGTGTCCAACTTATTTACGAAAATATCACCGATTAATAATTTACGTTGAATGTTTTTCGGATCGACGTCTATGAAAATATGAATACAAAAGGAGTTTCTCCACACCATGTATCTTCCCAAAAACCTTATTATTATTCTTGAACCTACCCTTCAATACCTGTTTGCATCAAACTAGCCACCTCCTTTGCCCTCCCCACATACCTTTCACAAATCCTTCAACCCATGTACAAATATCCCTGATTTTACATATGCAATCATGTATGTGTTTGTATCAAAAGTTCATTAGAAATAGTGAAAGTTAACAAAATAAGACTTTGGTCTACTCTCTTGCCTATAAAAAACAATAGTGTGATCTCTCAATACCGGTTTTTGCTAACAAAGTTAACCACTAATACTCTCCATTGCCTACTCCAGTAGCTCTAATGTAGATGTTTTTACTTCTTCCAATCTGTGCGTGATATTGTCACTAGGAGCTTGGATTAGCTGTAATCAGTGTACTGGTTCTATAGGGCATCCAAGTAATACAACTTGACTAAGCTTCTATCATCATCTTATTGATACTGACTGCACTATTTTTAACCAAAAATAAATGGGAAAATCTGGACTAGGTAGCCTAGTTAAAGGAACCTTTCGTAATTATCAATCTTCTAAGTAATTTAATACACTTAATTAGACATAGATTCCAGTTAGAGTACCAAAAATATTTATGTTTCATCCATATCCAACCATTTAATTTCCCCAAAGTAAAGATTTCCTCTGCATCCATTTTTCCTCGTCTACTATTACATCTACTGTTTAGGTTTCTCTAAGACCCCGCATTAAAATTATAAAATGTCTTTCCACAAGTTCCTAATTCCATTTTGCTAATAGGATTGTGTTAAAGAAATTTGTGTCTTTAATTCCAAATCTAGGTTCTTCCTTTGCTTAACATATGGTTTTCCCTTTAACCTAGACTATTTTCCTACATTCATGCCCCCCGTCCATGAACAAATCTTTTGGATTTTTTTCCCAAGATCTACCACTACTGCTATAATATACATTCAAAGGTGATTAATACAGGTATGAAGGTTATAACTTTATTTCTTTACCAAGTGTTGATACCTATCTTTTTCCATCTTGCTAGTCTTTTTCTAATGTTAGTGATAACGCTATCCTTAATGCAATATTGTTTCTATTAAACTTTAGCAACTTTAGTAATGCTAAGATATTAACCAACAAAATATTAAGGATAAAATCAATCCTAGTCATCTTCCAAACAACAAGGAATTGATTTCTCACAAATTACTTTATAAAATGAAAAGATTGAATAATATAACAATGGTTTAATCATTCTAATGATTCCTATTTTATGCTGAAAGTCACGTATAGGTCCCTCAATCTTTTTTCTTAATTAGGTCTTAATTTTTGAAACAATGTGACCCTTGTTAAATTTGATGAACAACATTAAAAAAATAGTGACTAGGCACACTTATGTGGATTTTTTAAATGACGTGACTTTATAAAGAAGTTTGACGTGGAAGCACGAATTGAACTAGAGCTCGGCCTACACGGTTGGGAGGTTGATCTATACAACGAGGAGGTTCGTCTGCATAGTGAGGAGGTCAATCTGCACAATGCACAATGAGGAGCTCGGCCTGAATAGTGAGAAGATCGATCTGCATAATGAGGAGATCGGTTTGCCTAATGGGGAGCCCAGATTGTATAATGGGGAGGTCAGTTTGCATAGTGGAGAGGTCGATTTGCATAGTTGAGAACTTAGTCTGCATAGTGAGGAGCTCAGCTTGCACAATAAGGAAACTCAAACTCCATGGTAAGGAGGTCAATTTGTATAGTGAGGAGGTCAGTCTGTACAGTGAGGAGGTTGGTCTGCATAGTGGGGAGCTTGGCCAACACAATGTGGAGGTCGGTTTAAAGTGTGAAGGTCGACCACCCCACTATGCAGACTAAGTTGGCCACTATTCAGGCCGAGCTCCCCATTGTACTAATTGATCTCCTCTTTTGCATGTCAACCGACTTAGTGTGTAGACAGAGCTCCCTAGTGTGCAAACTAACCTCCCCAATGTGCAGGTCGAGTTTTCCACTATGTAGGTCGAGCTTCCCACTATGTAGGCCGACCTCCCCACTGTGCATATTGACCTCCTCACTATGCAAATCGACCTCCCCATTATGCAGGCCGAGCACTCCTATAGTATTTGCTTCCATATCAGAGTTCTTTATTAAGTCGCATCATTTAATTGTGTTTAGCTAATTTAACGACAAGGGTTGCATTGCTTCAATTTTTCAAAATTAGGAACCCAATTGAAACAGAAATAAATTGAGGGACCGATATTCAACTTTCAACCTAAAATAGAGACGTTGAAATTATTTAACATAAAATAATAAACCAGAGAAAGAAATAGAATTGAAAAGATAAAAAGAGATAAAAAAAGTTATAATAAAGAAAATAGGTTCATTCCACTATCTTTTTTAAAAAATGATTCATCATTGATTTTCTAAATATTATTATTCAATTAATTATTGTTTTATATTTTCAAATTAATCAACGTAAATTATCAATTAATTTGTTGGCGATTTCACTATTAACCAAAGCATATTCTCCATTAAAAGCAAGAACTTTAAGATTAATCATAATAAATTTAACCAAAGTATATTCTCAATTAAATATTATTGTCTAATCATGTTCTTTTACCACTTTTATCAAGTAAAAAACTAATTAACCAAAATACATTCTTGATTAACTATTGTTAAATTTTTCCCCTTTAATCACTATTAAACAAAGTACATTCTCAATTAGAAACAAAAAATTTTTAGATTAATCACAGTAAATTTAACTAAAATATATTAATATTACTATACCTAATGTCTATTCTTTTACCACTTTACCAAATAAAAAACTAATCAACCAAAATTAACTTTTTAACTAAATCCAATATCTTCAAGATATATTTGGTTATTATAGAGATTTAAAAAATATCTAAGAAGATCTTGCCAAATTTAAAAAGATTTGGTACTTATTATCTTTTGATGTTTAAAAATATCAAATAAAATATCTTAAGATATATTTGTCCTAAATTATCTTTTACCGTAAATATTTTTTAATTATTCAAGTTTTTCTTGCTTTCTTCAGGTAACGTTGTGATTTTGATTATTTTTTATTCTTAGATTTATCTTTAACGTGTCATTAAGCTTTAATTAATTTATTTTCGTACCTCCAAGAGCTTAACACACTTCAAAATATGCAAATGATATTTAAACAACTAAAAAGTTATTTTTAAAATGTTTTTTTTATCTCAAGCTCAATAAACTCAATTGTAAGAAATCTTAACAAAAAAAGGTCTTTTAAAACTCTAAAATAAATTAAGAATCTAAGATTAAAAATTAAATGATGACATAAATATGCATTCATCACTTAGTTAGGACATTATTCTATAAATTTATTTTCCTTGGACTTACGCCACTAACTAGCCTAAATATATTAAAGGTAGAGTCATAGTGTTTTGTAATTCAAAAATTTTGAAATTACGTGGATTCTCACCTTCTTCATCAATAATCTGTGTTATTATTCTAGGTAATCCTTATCCTACTATTACAAACAATAATAAGGCTAAAAGGTCTCTTTGTTGTACACTTTTTGATGGTTTAGTTTCATCATTGGGGCTTCCAATTACCAATATTGAGATTGAGGATGATTCCAAGCATTCCCTAATCCACCTTTACCATTATACAACTCTTCTCTTTCCTTCTAAACACATATACTACCTTTCACACTACTATCATATTGTCCAATATACATTTTCCTTTAATGAAAGCAAGTTGGGAAACTTAAATGATTTTACTGTTTACTACTCTCTTTCCATAGATGCTTCCATCTAATGTCATATGGTCTAGCTATCTAACTAAGCTCTTAATTATATTGTTTATTTCATATGATTTAGATTCACAATTCTCCACCTTGATTGCAAATCATGAAAGAGCTATCAACATCATCTTTTTCTTTATCCTCAAACGAAAAATTAGTTTGCTCCAAGCTCTATTTGAACCTTAATCTTGAAAAGTTCTATAGACACATGTGCATGATTGTCATTTGTAGCTGTCTTCTCAACTTTGACCTCCCTAGACTCAACAACATCTCTAGATGAATGATACTTTGACCATCATAATGAACAATCCCACACTCTTTCATAATTCCTCATTCTCCGATCATCTTCTTCAATTACCTACCTTCTTACCTTACCTTTGTCTTTATAGATTTCGAATGAACTTTTAATTTGGATTGGCCCAATTACGGCCTAAGAACCCATAAGTATGTTTTACCTTGTTAAACATGTATTTGTGATGATGATTTTAATATGTACTACTGATCAGTTCTATGAGGAAATGGTAACCAACCGGTCGATGTTGCTTTAGAGTTTTGCGGAATCTTCATTCTTTTAGGAGAATTGACTGCTCAGTGACTGAAAAAGTGTTTTGACTGGGTGGTTAATTATACGATACAATAAGTATAAACTTACTAGATTGGAGTTGTTCTTTTGAAAATTTACTATGATTGATGTGCTTTGGAACCCTACAAGAAAATCTTTAAATAAAAATCAATTCTAGAAATAAAAAATAATTGATCACTATAGTAATTAATTTAGATACTAAATAAAAATTGGTATCTAAATTAATCACTAATATATAAAAACTTTAAATTTATAAATTGACGCGTATAAATTTAAAATTAGTTACATTTAAAGATTATATGTAAGATGTGATCATACATACCCATGCCTAACTTTTATATGAAAAAGAAAAATATAATATTGTCTTTTTATGTATAAAATTATAATCATGTCTTTTCGATATCGGTTAAACGTAAGAAGATGAAGTTTGTGTACTATATTAACTTTTTGCCAGTAATAAATTAAATTGTCTGTTCAATTTGTTTTGTTCATGACAGGAACTACATTTAGAAGATAAATTGCTCTTAAAGTCACATCCTTTCTGTTTTCGTCATTATCTAAAAGAGGGTGAGCCATTTGCTCCAAATTTTGCGTCGCTTCATTAAAGTTGTTGCATCTATCTATTATCCTATCCTAGATTAAACTAGTATCAACTCCTTTGCAGCTACCAACACAAGAACAAAGAAAAGAAAGATCATTTGGCACATTGTTTCAAAAGATGAAAGCAGCAGTGGTTGCACATCAACTTGGCAACCTAATTTCCAACAGAAGCATTTTGGAGAATCTCGAAACTGGCCTCAAGACTCTGCAAGATCAAAGGAAAATAGTGCAAGAAAATCTTATTTGGGAAGATGAAGAATTCCAGACTCAAAATGACTGGCTCAAAAGAGTGAATGAGATTCTTGGACAAGGGGATAAATTATTGAACTCCTATGAAGGCAAAAGTACTTGCACAAATATTCTTTTGCGGTACAAGGTTGGTAAACAATCAAGAAAGATGCAACCAGAGATTTCAGCATTAATTCTTGAAGGACACTCTCATATATCAGCGAAAACACGAAAACATTATGAAAGACCAGCATCAAGAGATGAAACAATAGGTGATATTATGGAAGCCCTAAAGAACACTGATATCCAAGCAGTTGGAGTATGGGGGCTGGGTGGTTTAGGCACAACCTCATTAGCCGAAAACATTAGAAAGAAAGCAAAAGAACAGAAATTGTTTGATGCAATGGTTTTCATAACTGTAACTGATAAGCCAAATCAGGAGCAAGTTCAAAATGCTATTGCAGATGAATTGGGAGTGCAGTTTACCAATGGAGAAAGTCTTGTGAAAAGAAGAAACAAATTACGTCAGAGAATAAAAAAAGAGCAAAGTACTCTCATCATAGTTGATGATNCATGGGGGGAATTGAACCCACAAGAATTTGACTTGGAGGAATTTGGAGTTCCTCCGGGTAATGAACATGAAGGGTGCAAAGTATTGTTGACTTCAGGAAATTTGAATTTCATACAATATTTGATGGGTGCCTCTAAGCATAATAAAGTGTTTCAATTAGAAGAATTACAAAAAGAAGAGGCTCAGATGCTGTTTGAGAAGATGGTTGGAAGTTTTGATGGAGATCAAAGTTCCATTGTAGAAGAAATAGTGAGAATTTGTGAAGGTTCCATTTCTTTAATTTATGCTCTAGCAAAGGCATTAGAAAATAAGGGCATAGATGCCTTGATGCAGCTCAAGGAAAATATTTCACCACCAAAACTATTGTCCTATTGTTTGGAAAAAAATGAGGAATACAAAGCATTCTTGTATCTTCTTACTATTAGGGGAAGAAGATTTATTAACAGTTATAGCATCTACATAGACATGTGGACAGGTGTATTCAAAAATCTGGAAACAGCAGATTCTGCAAGAAAAAAGCGTGAGTCATTGATTAGTGATCTGAAGGCCTATGGTCTTGTGGTTGAAAATGGAAAGGACTGGGTCAAAGTAGATGACTACATATATCAGACTGCTTATCGAATGGCCCAACATGATCGAAGAGCTTCAGTGATTTCGAGAGAATGGCCACCTGAAGAATTGCTAACAGATCTTCACTTCTGCAACTTACATCCTGTTGGTGATTTGGAGCTTCGCGCAACGTTGCAATGTCCAAACTTGAAACATCTTCTGATAAGTAGGGAAAATTCCACAATAGATGTTCCAAATTCCTTTTTTGAGGAGACTAAACTTCTGAAAGTGCTAGATTTTGTTTCCTTTCATTGCCCAAATCTGCCTTCTAGTTTTGTTGTTTTAAAGGACCTTGAAGCATTATCCATGTGTAAATGTGGATTGGGAGACATTACAGAAGTTTGTGAGCTCACAAATCTGCGAATGCTAGGCCTGCTTGAAAGTAGGATCCAACAATTGCCTGCGCAAATTGTAAAGCTTGAGAAGTTGTTATTCTTGGATTTAAGAGACACAAATCTCCAAGTGATTCCACCCAATGTCCTGTCCAAATTGGCAAGCTTGGAAGAATTATATTTGAGAAACTCCTTCTGTAATTGGGAGATTGAAATGTCTACCAGTGAAAACAAGAATGCAAGCTTGAAAGAGCTTACAGACTTGGAACACTTGGCATACATAGAAGACATGTATGTTCCTGATCCGCAGGCATGGCCTGTGGACTTGTTCTTTGGAAACCTAAGATCATATACAATTTTCATTGGTAAAGGGTGGGACCGAGCACATTCTGGTGATCATGAATTGAAGACATTGAAACTGAAGCTGAACAGGAGGTTTCAGTCAGAGAATGGAATAAAAAAGATGCTGAAAGAAGTTCAGGTTTTGTACTTGGATACATTGAATGGTGTCCAGAATGTTGTTAATGATATGGAGTGTGATGGGTTTCCACAACTGCAGTCTCTTTTCATTCAACACAATGCTGAAGTCAAATGCATAGCCAAAGGGTCAGGTAACGATCCTCTTGATACTTTCCCGAACCTGGAGTCACTGTCTCTCACCATTCTAAGCAATTTGGAATACATATGCCATGCTGGTTCCTTAACTGAGAAATCTTTCTTCAAACTTAGAGTCATCAAAATAGAGAAATGCAATGCAATGCTATGCCTCTTCTCAGTATCAATGATCAATGGTATTCCTCATCTTGCTACTTTGGAAGTTTCACAGTGCACATCCATAAAGGCAATTGTGCTATTTGAAGGTGCAGAGAATCGTCCCATAGAATTTCCTGAACTATGCTCTCTTACCTTACAAGGACTCCCAGCATTAATCAGTTTCTGCTCAAGTGAAGGATCCTCTTCTGCTACACTTTTCCATGACAAGGTATTAAAATATTTCCAGCACTGATAAGGCATTAAAGCATTAAACATGTCTAACTTGAAGAATAATTACTGCATGCATCCTCTCAACAACCCTGCATCCCATTCACACGTATACAAGTTTGATGAACATAACTCACTGAAAATCTTGTTATCATCATGCAAAGATAGATGAACCTTTATAGTCTTTTTCTTGACAAAGCAAAAGCAGATAATTTTATCAAATGACAAATAATTATTCACAGAAAACTATAGATTGGTGGTGGTGTAAATTTTGTGACAGTATTAGCGCTAAGGATTTGAAGAGATAGCAGACTGTAGAAACCAAAGCGTAACTAAAAGTTATTACACAGAAACTAAAACATGTATTTTATAGATATAAGAGCCAAAACATAGCAAGATTAAGTATAATACTTAAACCTTTTATATATATACCAAAGCATAGCAATAATTGAAGTATAAAAAACCAAACAAATACTGAAACCCTTAGATAATTAGAGGAGTAACAATTGTGTGGTAAAAAACTGCTAATAGTATTGATTAGTGTCATTATTTATGCAGGTTTCTTGCCCTAAGCTGGAGACGATGGTGATTTCCGAGGTTAGTATATTGACAACAATATGGAATGAAGAGTATGATGCTGAAAATTCATTTGGGAAACTGAAAAACGTAATTATCAAAGATTGTGAGAAATTGAGAACTGTTTTTCCCGTTAATCTTTCCAAAAATCTTGATAATTTGAAGACGTTAGAGGTTAGAAATTGCAGTTCAATGACAAGCATTTTCACTGTGATGAGGCAAGATAGCACAAAACCAGGGCTTCAATTGAGCATTCCAATGATTGAAATAACTTTAACTGGTCTTCCCAAATTGGAGTATGTGTGTGTTACTACAGGATTTGAAGCCTTGAAGAAAAAATTCGAAGAAGAATGGTATGCTGGCCTTCCCGGATTATCAGGTAACGCACGTATTGAACACGGAAGAAAAATGAAAAAATATTTGGAAGAATATTTGAATATGTAGGTGTGCTTGAACAATAGCATGTTGTAAATGTCATTCCTTCTTAACTTAAACTAAAGTTATGTATGTATGCATTTGAATTTTCATTCTACGTTTCAAGGTGGCTGATGATTTCTCACAGACAAAAATCTTGTGGTTATTTTTAATTTAAAATTAATTATTAGTTTTTAAAAATATCTCCTATTCTTTTAGAAGAAAAGATATTACATATAAACTACTCTTAGGAATACCTCAACCTTTATACAAACACTAAAAGAAGTGAAAAAAATATGTATTTGACTTTTAGATATGAAAAATTCTGAATATTAATGTGGTTGCCATTTCATAATTTTGGAATATAAAAAATCTTCACATGAAGTTTCTTTCCTTTTTTTTTTACGATCATCACGAAATAGTATGTGTTTTATGTGAAAAATAAATATTTAAATTTAGTTTTTTTAAAGAAAAAAATTATATATATAAAACGAATATTATTTTAATCAATATATAAATTTTGGAAGTTTCACGTATATAAGACCGGTTTATAATATATACTAGGGTGCAAGTCTCATCTTAAAAGCTAGTCTGATTGGAGTTGAGTTAGTTTTAAGGATTCTTTTGAGAAAAAACCTTTTCGTTGTGTGTGGTTGCATGTAGAGGTTGTTTGTTTTCCTCTTTTAGAAGGTGTCTTTATCTGAGAATCTTAGATTTTTAAAGTTTCTTTATCTTGTTCATCAATGGCTTTTTTTTTTGTCTCTTCTAACCCCCTTCTGTCACTCTTGTGTTTGACTCGTCTATTATGCATTTGCTCTTATAGTAAAGATGACTTTTATTAGTTTATTTATAGTCATTATGGCTCTTCAAGAATAACTTATTTATCCACTGTATGTCAATAATGCATTCCTCAACCGCGATTTACAAGAAGAAATTTATATGAAACAACCTCCTAAATTTTTAAAGTGCCTTGATTGGAGAATCTTGGATTTTTAAGGTTTCTCTCTCATGATCATCAATGACTTCTTTTGTTGTTGTCTCTTCTAACCTCCCTTTTGTCACTATTGTGTTTGACCCCTCTATATATGCATTTTCTCGTGTAACAAAGATGACTTCTGTTAGTTTATTTATAACTGTGGTAAGTCTTCAATAATGACATCTTTATCCACTGCATGTCAACAATGCATTCTTGAACGGCGATTTGCATAAGAGATTTATATGAAGCAACATCTCATATTTGTTGCTCAAAGTTGTCTTCTGGGTTAATATTTTGTCTTATGTCTTTGCAAATCATTAACAATTTGGTGAAGAACAGAAACAAATATTAGTAATAAGCTTGGTATTTACAATTTGTATACACCAACAAATCTTTTATTTTTAGTTACTATTTATTATTTGAATGTTGAACTTAATCCATATTTCTTCTATTACAAATATATTATTTTATATGTATATTCAAAACAAGAGAAATTAATATCATTCATATTCTTTTACTATATTCAATCATATATCTAACACAAATAAAACATCATATATAAATATAATGATACCCTCTCCTCACATAAAGAAAACCACATATCTAACACAAATAAAACATCATATATAAATATAAAGATACCCTCTCCTCACTTAAAGAAAAATGAATCACTTAAAGAAAAATGAAAGTATCTATGATAAACTTATATGGAACATATCAACTTGACTAAGAGATAAATATTATGATAGCTTCCTATCTTTTGCACAAAGTTTTGTTGGTCAAAATAATTCAATTGGTGTATGATACGACCCACCCATCAATATCATAAAGATATTATTGTCTTTGAAAAAAAGTGAACAACAATGGGCCATGTATCATGTTAAAAGATATATATAATCATGAAAATTTTGGATAAGCACGTTGACGACAATGTGACACAGTTAAATTAAATTATTGGAGTTTAAAGCTCTGCCATATTCTCAAGTTATTGTTTGATCCGTTATGTTTTACAATTGATGACGTTGAAAAAATCTATAATCTATATAATATTTACAAGATTTATGAAAATCAATTTCATATTATTCCAAATGAAGATTATTAACTTATAACAAATTTTATCTTTGACGCCAAACAACCAAGAAACCAATTAGTAATCATATCATAACGAAAAGGAATACCCGATACAAAAATTATCAAAAAAATGGTTTTTATTGTCAAAAGCAAAGATAATAACTAAGAGAATTGTCCATTTATACAATAAAATTTCATCTTCTGCGATATTTATTTAGTCATTTTATTACAGTTTTAATCTTTTTTGCTTTCCTTTTTTATGACTTTACACTATGCTTTAATTTCAAAATATTGACAAACCTATAGTGTCTCAAGCTTATAAAAAAGTTATAAATATTACCACCAATTAATTCAATAAAAATATTCACAAATTTATATTTATATCTATGGATACAAAAACTATTGATTGTATAATTGTAAAAATCTTCTTTCCAGCATTGTAGACTTCAAATAAAATACCTGCTTCTTTTCTTAATTTTATCATTTTTTTAATAATCTTTCCTTAAAGAATAATTTTGATTTATTATTTCAAATAGTATATATATACATAAAAGGATCATATAATTCTTCATCTATTAAAGGAATGACAGGTGCACAAATCTACACAAATTATAATAATATTCAAATTATAACTAACACAATATTTCATTGTCTAATATCCGTTAATAGAATATTTGACATATCTTAACAACAATCACCAAAGATTACCAGTCATGCAGGATTCAACAATCACCACATCTCTGACCAAAACCTCAAAGCAATATTAATGTTATATTTCGTCTAACGGGATGTAGCTAGAGTAGGATAAATGCAAAAAGCGAAGATTCTTAACCATGGAATTACAATGGATAGAGTATAATATCTTTTAAAGTAAATTTAAAAATAAGAATTTGATATTAGGGAATGCTCGATCCTAGTGTCTTTTGGCCCCTCTAACCTTATTCTTGCTCTTCCACCATTTTTATTAGACAACCTATCTTAAGGACTATTCTGTCTCTCCAATTTTATAGTGAATTATGTCGAGTGTTGATCCTTAACTGATCCATGTGGTTTAAAACAAAGGCCAAACTTCGATAATTCCACCGACCAGCTGGCCATCTGATCGGCTAAGTTTGATTTTCTCAAAATTTTTGCAATAGAATGGTCCGTTCGGACAACTACATGATGACTATGAAAATAAAGCCTTAAGCGCCTTAATGTTGTTAAAGTGCTAAAACCACTTTTTCAATATGTTGATATCGAGTCTTAGCATCCTAAAAGACCCTACCAATGAAATATACAAGTTTCTGTTCAGGAGCCTCCTAAGTTAGCGATGCACTTATGGCTTCTTCTATTCTACCAAGTATAGTTACAATTCATGACCGATGACTAACATGACCATTAAAGGGGGATAGCCAATATGTTTTTGACTTTGGTGAAGGCTATTTCACATCGTTCATCCCATTTTTTTGAGGTTTGTTTCTTTATGATCTTTAAGATCGACCTAATCTACTCTACTAGTCGAGGAATAAATCTCGAAAGGGATGTCAACCGACCGACTAAGCTTTGCACTCCTTCAACGTTTTGTGGGCTTCTCATGCTCAAGATGGCATATCTGGGTTTGCCTTTATACCTCTTGTTGTCAACATAAACCTTAAAAGTTTGTCCACTCCTACCCAAAAATTAATTTAAAGGAGTTTAACCGCATATTGTACCATTTTATCTGGCAAACACCTTCCTAAGATCTTTTATGTCCTTATTGTTGATTAAGATTTGACCATCATGTCATCGACATAGACCTCCATGGAGTATCCTACGTGGTGGTGGAAAATCTTGTTCATAAGTCGTTGATAATTTGCTCTTGTGTTCTTGAGACTAAAAGGCATAAATTTGTAGCAATAGTTAGCACATTCGGTGATGGAAGTGGTTTTTTCTTTATCCGGATAGTATATGGGTATTTGATTGTGTTAAGACAAGATTGTTTAGAGAATAGACCGTGTAACATCTCGAATTTTGAAGTTTAACAACAACATTAAATAAAATATCGTCTTAGAAAGAAAAGCGTCTAAGAGAAGAGAACATAGATATATCTTGGAGAAAACATAAGTATATCTTTGAGTGACCATAAGAGAGAACACCTGAACATTATATATTAACAGCCTCTACCCAATAACATCGTCTAATTGACTAATTCAATCAAGAACAAAAGCCTAAAAGACTTATGCTAAAAAGCGTCTAAGCGTTAATCTACAAGTCTTATCAGAACAAGTACTTACAAACAGCGCTTTCCTAAAGCTTTATATCATCTAACAGGTTAGTTATAGGAAGTGTTTGATCAATATGAAAATCCTACATAAGCTTAATATGACACTATGCTTAAAATATCTATTTATGAAATGAAAAAGTGTTTAAACGAACCTTGATAAATAATAAGCTGAAAGGTCTCTCGCAATGAAGAAAAATGTTTTACAATCGACATTGCTTAATGTATATAAGCTCACATGATCCAAAACTTGTTATAAATGAAAAACGTCTTACAAAAAAGGTATCATCTAAGGAAGATGTTTAAAACAATAAGATGTTTTCTCATACCTTCTTATTGGAACATCTATTCTTGAGAATCATAAAAGCACTGAAGCCTAATATTTTATATCCAATCAGTGTTATAAGAAAGAGTGCTCATGAAGAAACAATCATCTTATGAAAAGCACGCTAAAAACAATGTCTTAAGATTACTTTTTATTTATAAGCATGTAATGCTTAACATCGTTTGTTAATATTTGAACGTTGTACTTGAACATTAACATTTATTATTGACAAGACAAATGAAAAAGTGTTTTGAACAAAGACAATGATATTTAATGTATATAAACGTTCAAAATATAAAATTTCCATTAATGCATGTACTACAAGTCCTTATTCGCTTGTATACTTTGTCCTTGTTATCTCTACAGATCAAGTATAAATAATGGATTAATCAGAACAAATAAACATGATGGTTAAAGACATTGAGAAAAGTGAAGAACATTTTGAGAATGTATTTATTGAAGACTTTTTCTCGAACAAACTGTACAAGTCATTCTTAATGCAAAACATCTGTAGAAAAGACATGTGTTTGACTTAGAAGCAAAAATGGATATCAACCTAATATGCTTAAAGTCAACTCAAAACTCAACGAGCATATTCTTGAGAATGCTATAAATAGTCAGACATTGATAACGGTTGAAAAATCGTTATTTTCATACTTAATTTTGATATTAAATCACACCCTTTATGACCTAGAATTAGCTTGAAATCATGCATTTTTCTTAAGTTAGAGAACAAGAGAGTCAAAGTTGGTTTTTTTGGTTTTATGCTTGGTTTCCCTTGATTTTGTAGGTTTATTGAATGATTTGAAAGAAGGGTTGAATTATCAAAGAGTTGCAGTGCAGAAAAGTCAACCAGAATGCAAAAAAGTCAACTTGTCAACCAGAAAAGTCAATCAGTCAACCAAAAAAGTCAACTAGTTGACCAGATTGCTGAAAAGTTTACTAGAGTGCAGTTTTGTGCCGCAGGTAGCGTTGAGCGGTGGCTATGAGTGCCAATTTTTCTAGTTTTTCATTGTTTTTCGCCTGGGCGACACCGCTGGGCGTTATTTTGAGTGTCGCACCTACCGTTGAGCGGTAAGCCCAGTGTTGAGCGCTAGTTTCTTGGGCCTGGGCCAAAATTTTGTTATTTTTCTGAGTTATAAATAGATCCCAAACGAACCTTAGGGTTATCTTTTGGCCTCGAAAGACAATAAAACACTTTCTACACTCCTTAGAGGTAGCTTTTGGATGCGATAGCTCCAATATACCAAATCTAGGGTTCTCTTTTCATTCTTTCCATTCAATTCATCTAGTTTCACCATGACAATGGTGAACTAAATCCTTTGTTGTTAGAGAACGATGTAATCATTTTGAAACTCTCTTATATCGAAGTTCTTATTTTATTCATATATTTTTGTTATCAATAGTTTGGGTTTTCTTCTCTATACTTTAAAGCTTGCATTGTTTAACTCATTCAATGTCATGATCATTGATTTTGTCGATATGGGAACGTACGGGGAAATCTAGACATGGGGAGAATTCTCTTGATTATGAAATATTACCTAGGAATAGGAATAGGACGAACAATTACTTTAAGCTTCTATTCACTAATGCGTGACTAATTACTATGGAGACTAGGCATAGTAAACTAGTAATTGGGAATAGGTTCTCTTTGCCGAGGAATCGGGTTTAGAGTAAATTAGAAAGTTGCATGAACATTGATAACAAAGTTTAATTTAATAAGGATAGTAGATTTAGGAGGGTGGATTAGGATAAAACCGTAAACCCCGGCAACACCATTCATTTATATCTTTATCTGTCAATTGATCAAGCTTTTGCATACATGTTTATTTTCGTTTTTGCATCACAAAATCAAATTATTATTCATTCAAGTCTTATGAAATCAATTCACATGAACGTCTAGGCCTAAGAGTCTATTGGGAAACGATATTCGCACTTACCGTCTATTTATTACTTGATACAATCTGGTACACTTGCCAGAGAGATAACAGACATATGAAAAAAAGGCAAGAAGAATAACGAAGAAAATACAATTATGTTTTCTTGCTCTCATCTTTGTGCATAAGTTCATATAGCATCTAAAGGTTTCTAGTAAAAGAAAGATATACTTTCAAGTGTTACAAATTATACCAAAATGAGTTTAATTCAATTCAAAATCTGCTCGATTGTCCAGTTTCATACCCCATATTTAAATCAATACATTTACTTACATCCATTTCTATCAAAATAGTTTAATCATAACATAAAGAATTAATTTACAAAAAAAGTTCAAAATCTCATTCTTGCCAAATTTTATCACTAGTATGTTAACTTTCACTATTCTTACCTATGAATAACTTTTCTTCATAGTCAAATTCCATAGACCAAGAAGCATTATTCCCCTATTAGATGTTACTGTGTCAAAGAAAATAGCATTGTTGTTATGTTTTTTATGATGTTGATATGATAATTGATGATGTCCAAGCGGTAAAAGTGATATCTGTATCGTAGATAAACTTGGTGCGTGTCTTAGAACAATTTTACAACAAAGAAAAATCTCTTTAATCCTTTTTAACTCAAAATTAATTGATTAGTCTAAGATTTGGTGCAAACTTATTTAAGTTTGAAATAAAAACTATAACAATTGTCGTATTAATCGATGAAGTAAAATATTAATTGATTAAGTGAATGTAATTTGTAGCCATGATCATTCTTTGTATAAATCGATTAATTCATAAAATAATCGATTAATCCAATAAGCATTTAAAAAAGGTGGCTAAGGCATATTAATCTATTAAACAAGTAACATATTCTATTAATACAATCTGTTTTCATTTTCTAGGTTTTGCAAAGAAAGTTTTTGTTGATTAGATCACTAATAAAATCAATTAATATTGACAGCTTCCTTGTTTTTCTTTAAATTTTACATATTCTCTCACTTTAATGGACACTTGATATTCTAAAAACATTAGTATGTGAGTGAGAGATATTTGAACGACTAAACATTGCAAAAATTATTTTGGTTCAAGAAAATTAAAGATTGAAGGGTTTTTGTCGTGATTATAGGTTTTAATTGTAACATCAGGTAATATTTTACTTATATTTTTTCTTTGTATTTTCATTTTTTATGTTTGTAATTTACTTATATGGTGTAGTGTGTGGTGATTGTGTGTAACATCACCTATTCTTGTATTTCTTGAAGAGTTTTTCAAGAATTTATTTAAGTAAAGAGTTTAGGATTATTTAACACTTCTTGTAATACGAAACTTTGAATCTTTAAGTTAGGTTGTAGAAAACCTGAATGTAGATTAAATTGAACCAATATAAAAATTCTTCGTGTTGTTCTTTTATTTATATAAATCTTTTTCTTTGTGATTGACTTGAACTTTAATAATGCATCTCACACCAATCTTATTAATTTTACTTAAAAACCAATTCATCGTTTTCCTGCCTCTTTGTTTAATTGTACTCCTTTTTAATACGAGAGATTTAGAATTTTTAAATAAAATAAAAATTCAATATATAGTAAAATAAGTTGAAAAAATAACTTTTTTTTCAAGAAAAAATTCTTCCGAGTGAATCCATTAAAATTGACACTAAACTAATACTAAACTAAGAGAAGAAAGATTTTATATGTAAACAAAAACTTATTCAATTTATAAATCTAACCTATTTAACATGCTCTTTAGCTATTCAACTACAATAGTACGCGGTCAAATTCTAGAATAGGTGAATTTAAGAGAAGAGGGGGAAGGAGATGGCTTATGAAGACACGGGAGAAAGAAAGGAAAAGATGAGATGAGCTTTTTCTTTTATTCTTTGTTGTTTTTACTACTCTATATTACTTCTCTAATGTCGGTTCGTCTTTAGATGCATAAATAATGAAGTGTTAAAGGTGGTAAAAACATAATATCTTAAAGTTAAAAAAAAAAAGTATTAGTTTTTTTGGATGTATAAGGCAAACATTAACTCATGCTCGGTAAGATGTGCATACTGGTAAATGTGTTAAGAAAATTGGGTTTGTTATTAATTAATAATTGAAGGACTTTAAATAAATAATCATGACACTTATAATATTACGTGAATAAGAACTGAAATCTTAATAAATCAAATCAGATTTTTCTTTTTATCCTAACAAAATAAAAACTAAAACTGCATATCAACATATCCTCTCCACTCTTTAATTTAAAATAAAAACAAAGAAAAATTACATAAACTCTCCCACAAACTTAATTTTTTTGTTTCCTTTTATTCCGCTTTCCACGTGCATCACCCTACACAGGGTATACTTCTTTCAATTAGATTCGAGTTAGAGTTATTCGAGCTCTTACTAGTCATATCTTGTTTCAAGCATCTTCTCTCCAAGATTTTCAGCTCTAGTTCATACAATCGGTTCTTCTTTGCCTTTACTTGGGTTGTTAGACGACCATGCTTATCTTTTAAATATAGTATCTGATCTTTCATAAAAACTGAATTTCCTTTTTCAATAATCTTACCCATGCTTAAAATATTTCTCTTCAGCTCGGGAAGATAGTAAACATCTCTAATCTCTCCAACTCGTCCATTCTTCTGCATATGTCGGATTGTTTCACGCCCTTTCATGACTACCTAGGAGGCATCTTCGAAAGACATAGATTTGGCCTCCACCTTGGTGAGTTTATAAAAAAAGTTCTCGTTTTCACACATATGATTGCTTGTCCTAGTATCAAAATACCATATAATCTCTTCTTCATCTTCTTATTTCCTTTTTTTTATACGTTTGCCTTCTCCACATTTATCGCACCACTTCATTCATTATTGCCTTACCACAATTGTAGCACTTTTTTTATCTACACTCGTTTGCATAGTGGTCATGCTTGCCTATGTTCTTCACTATCATTCTTAAAATTACCTCAATGGACGTCCTCGGCCTCTAGGACCTTGGCTCTGAGTAATCCGAGTTTTATTCGAGTCAAATTGTACCTATAGTGCATGATTGTGGGGTTCATCCTGATCATCCCAACTCCTTCTCCTTTGTTCGTGGGCTTCTAATGACCTAGCAAGTTTATCCACTGTGAAGGAGGAGGTTCAACGGGAAGACACAATACCAATGAGATATGAGCCCAACCATACAAGGGATTGACATCACTCTCTACCCACAACCTTAAGGCAATGGGTTAATGGGTCTTTCACCTTTATATAGTGTCCTACTTTCTCATTTCTATCCAATGTGGGACTTTGATTCACACTTGGATCACCAAGACAAACCATCGACTCTGATACCACTGTTGGAGCTATCGAGGAGGAGGTTCATCGAAAAGATATAAACACCAATGAGATTTGAGTTCAACCACATAAGGGATTGACACTATTCTCTACCAAAAACCTTAAGAAAATGAGTTAATGGGTCTTTCACTTTTATATAATGATCTACTTTCTTATTTCTATCCAATTAGACTTGAACTCACTTGAATTTCCTACATGATACAGTTTGTGACATTCTTATTCTGGCGTTAGATTTAAGTAAGAAATTACTAAATCCTAAACTTTTAGGAAAGAGTTTAGGAGAACTTTCATAATGTTACTTTTTACTTTTCTAGATAGATGAGAGAAACACTTACATTGAAAGAAGTAGGAAGCGATAAAGAAAAGAATACAACCTTTTGTTCTTAAGTGGAGAAATATATACATGTTCATTTTTCTTCTACATCAGTCTATTTATCCTTCTTCCGCATTTCGAAAGCAAAGAAAATGGGTTCATACATGACAGGTGATTATAACATCTGATATTTCTAAACTTTACAATTTTAAAATTATCATCTTTCATAAATAATTTATTTGAACTTGTATTATATTTTTCACAACAAATAATCATGAAATAACTTCTTTATCCCCTCTCTCCTCCTTACAATGCTCATTTTCCCTGCTAATTAAAAAAGTCAAATAGAATTAAAATTTTCAATCAATAAGAGATATGTTTTACATAAGCCTTGAAGGTTAATAAAATATTGGTACTTAATTTCTTTTTTAACTTTCGTATAAAGACGAGAGATACATGTTAGTTTATTTTATTTATTAAGTCATATAATAAACTTATTCACCTTGTTATTTTTAGACATTAGTTTCGTTTCATTCAAATCAAAATTTTTTTACTATATAAAAAATTTATTTTCTCTCTTAATTATTCGATTTTTTCATCATCCATTAAGTTTACTCGGATTCTAAACGTTTTTTTTTCCTTTCTACATTTACGAAATTAATATCTTATAGTTTTTATAAAATTGTAATTATATTTAATTATTTAATGTTTTTTATAACTATTTTAATATTTATGTAACTTTTTTTTAGTTCTTTTAAACATTTAAATTTCTTTCTTAATATTTGTTTTTAAAAATAAAATGTGTCAGTTTTTAAATTGAATCATTAATAGTATTATGCTTTTTTTATGTTTTTTTTTTATTTTCTATAACAAAAATATTTAACTAATATTTAGAATAGAAAAATAGGAATAAAGGACAAATTTCATACTTTTCTAATTCAAGGACACTAAAAAATAGAATGAAAGTTACAGGCTGCTCTATTGTCATCTAAATGGGGTTGTTAATGTCTACCATTCATAAAGATTCTTTTCTTTTAGCTCTATTTTGTGTAGGTTTAACTTCTAGGTTTTGGAACTATTTTTAAAACTTAATTAACTATTCACGATAAAAAAATAAAGGAAAAACTAACCACAATAAAATCATCAAAACAATTATTTGTGATCATATTTTTATAAATTTAATAATACTTTTTGTAAGGGCAAGAGAAATTTTAAAACAATTGGATCTTAAGTGAGACAGTCAGTCGATAGAAATTAAAGGCAGTCTTAGGAGCAGGGGTTTTTACTAAGCCAGAGTTCATTTTAGTTAAAACTCTCTTTCTCTCTAAAATGTGGGTTCTTTAGAAGCTTTGCCTTCTCTCTAAACCTTCCACCACCTTCTCTCTACTCTTTCTCAAATTTCCACCATTGCATTTTCAAATAGGTGGTGCCCCCACGTTCCCAGAATCGAGAGCTTCCAATCCATCCGATTAGTTTCTCTCCGCTGATAAGGTAAATTTCCCATTCTCCGCACCCTAGGGTTTTACTCATGCAAAGGTTCTACCTTGCAAGCAGCGTTCTTTTTTATTTTTCCTTATCCTATCAAGCTTTAAAGACTGTGCTCTACACCAATTTGGTGGCTTATAGGTATTGTCGAAATTACCTCTGTGCGGAGGTACTATTAGGGCGTTTTCTAGAAACTGTGCTGTAAGAACCAAAAGGTAAGGGGAGCTGACTTTGTCTTGTTTTGTTTGATGTATATGTGTGATACTCATGAAGTGAATGATTGTGATCATGGTGTTGTGATGTTTGTAATATTTTGTTGTTTCGGTAATTCTTATAATTTTTTCTTACTGTTTTGACAAGGTATAAAATGTGGGTATTGTGTTTTGAAACCTTTGTGGGTTATGATGGGGTTGTTTTATTGTTTCGGGTAGAAAGGTATATTGTATGTGTAAGGGGAGCTAGATTTTTCTTATTTAAAATTTGTAGAATGATGATGATGAATAGATGACTGCTGACTTGGAGTATTTATTTTGATTACTGTGTTAGAGATGCATAGTCACAGTTTGTTGGTTATGAATGTTGGTTTTCTTGTATACTTGTTTTGGGGTATATTTAAAATCATAGGATTGTTTGTATAGGGGTACATGTTTCTGTGTTGGCGTTTATGGGTCTCTGTTAGTGTAGGTTTCTTGATTGAAATCTTTGAGCGTGAGTGTTTCATGTAAGGAAATCCGTGGATGGGTATAAGGGTTGCAGTTTAACACGGACCTATTAAATTATTAAGTGTCTATGGTAGTACGATGTTGTTGAAAGAGAAGGGTAAATATGTTACTAAAGCATGGGTTCAACTAGAATAATATGAAAGAAAAGGAGAGATACCCCTGGGTGTAGATCAATAGGAAATTACATTTTTGGTATGTGATAGAACTTGGTGGCAAAGTTGTTGGAATTCCCACGTCGATTAGAGATAAGGCCAATTTATAATATATAATGGGGTGCAGACCTCACCTTACAAGCCGGTTTTGTGGGGTTGAGTTAGGCCTAAAACCCACTTCTAACATGGTATCAGAGCTATGGTTAGAGCCT
>NC_028360.1:2178289-2181439 GCF_000741045.1 Vigna radiata var. radiata
AACCCACTTCTAACATGGTATCAGAGCTATGGTTAGAGCCTATCCTAGCGATATTTGTTGGGCAGATTGTTCCACCGTTATTGGGCCGTTATCTGACCACCCATTAGTATCTAGTCTCACGCTCGAGATGTATATACCTTGGTGTGAGGGGGGTGTTGGAAGTCTCACATCGACTAGAGATATGGCCAATTTATAATATATAAGTGGGGTGCAGACCTCACCTTACAAGCCCATTTTGTGGGGTTGAGTTAGGCCTAAAACCCAATTCTAACAAAAGTTACGTGAAAATGAGGAGAGAGTTTAGGTGAGTGTTTGGGCATAAGAAAGGAAGAAATAAAGAGTTTGCATGGTTAAAGTTTCACTGCATGCAACATATTGTTGGTGAGAGAAGAGTGAAACTTTGCATTTAGTTCTTTGATTAAGAATGGGACCCATGGTTAAGGAAAAATAAAGTAGTTAAAGTGTGAGAAGAGAGGGTTAGAGGTTGTGGAAGATAGAAAAGACATTGAAAGATTAAATAAAAGGAAGAGGAGAAGGAAAATGAGGGAGTGTACTGGTACGTAAGGTAAGAGGAGAATGCAATAGGTGTAATGGGTATTAGTTGAAGAAAAAATAGAAAGTTAAGGCAAAAATAAAATAAAATAATATAAAGATGGTAGGGTAGATGTGTGAAAGGTTAGATAAATAATGGAGGGGGAATATGAATTAAGTTTTGGGTTTAGTGAAAAAGAAAAGAAAGAGAAAATAATGAGTAAGTGTGTGACGAGAAAAATAGGTGAAAGTAGTGAAATGATGTGTAGCTTTTGGTGGAATGAAAAGTAAATGAGGAAGAGAACGGTGAAGAGGTGTGTACGTAAAAAGTAAAAGGATGAGAAACAAAAAGGATTGTTTTATTTTGATGGATGTGGGGTCCACTTGGGTGGATGTATAAAAATTATTTTATTTAATGGAGTTAGGTGTTACTTATTGGAAAGGGGGGGGTGTAGTATATATTTCATTATTTCTTATTTTGGTTGATTTAGGTAGATATATAGTATTTTATGGATTAGTTGTCTTTATAGAAAAATGGTGGTGTGTTTAGTATGTGGTTGACTATTTTGGATGGTATGGTTGTTGTCATTATCTTCATTATTGATTTTATGATTGGTTTGTGAAACATGTTTATGAATGTATTGTATTATATCTTGGATGATCTTTATGGCCTGAAAGTGTATGATGATAAAGTGGATGAAGTATAAGTTCAAGGTTGTTTATGGTATGTTTCAAAGTANATCANNGTTCAAGTTAGTAAGTGTGATTCAAAGTGTTGAATCTCTTGGTGAGATTCTTAGTGTTTTAGAATGAAAGTAGGAAGCTCAGTCTTGGGGGTAATCCTGAAACTCCAATGGTCAATTAATCTCACCTAGAGAGATTAAACCATGTGGTGAGGAGTAGCAGGAGGTCTTAGTCTTGGGGCTTCCAGTATGCCTCAAGGCGCGAAACAGGCTAACCTCGTGAGTGTGGTAGGGTGGGGAACCCAAGTTTCATAAGTCACAACGAGTGCAAGACCCGTCATAGCTCGACTATCATTCTAAAGTCTGAACGAGTCAGGTCTAGAAGATAACATGCTAGGATCTGTGTTATATATATTGTTTTGCTTGTATGTGCTTTGCTTGAGTGGAGTACAATATGTACATGTGAATATAATTGCATGCTTTTATTTTTATATAATTAGCTCACCCTTTCATTTATTTGTGTTTGTGTCAGGTTTGTGTTTGTTTTCCTTTTCAATGATCATCCACTTGGATGTGAGCAGATGTTGAGGAGGATCCCAGAGCAAGAGCTTGAGGATGCTGATGCTGCAACTTAGTTCCTTTAACTTAATTCCTTTAGGATTTCTTAACTAAGTTGTATTATCTTGAAATACTTTAGTACTCACATTATGTCATTTGAGGTACTTCTTCGTCTTTAAAGTTTTAAATTCTGGAATTAATTTAGATGATTGTAATCCTAATACTCTAATTTCTTATCTTAACTGCTTTCCAATATTATCTATGTTGACATCCTTATATAAATATGTGTTATATATTTAGGATGTCACACTTTTTATTTTAATTATTATTGTATAAAATTGATATCATTAATATCCATCACTACATAAGGAGATACATTATTTGATAATTTTCTTGATATTATATTCTAATTAGACAAGTTTACTTTTTAACAAATAAAAAATAATTTATTCACTCAATAAAAAATAATATTTCTTTATTTTAAAATAACTAAATAAATTTTCCCTTTAAAAAATTTTTACATAAATTTTTAATATCACTTTCACAAAATTATATATATTATCTATTACTATTTTCAATTAATTATTTATAAAAATAATAAAAGTATAAAATTCATAAAGTTATATGTGTAACATCCCAATAAATATAACCAAAGCTATAATTCATTTCCAGGAGTTTACATGAACAATAAAGGAGAACAGTAGGGAATAAACCGAGAGGTGAAAGGAATAGGAGAATAACATTAAAATTTAAACTGTACAATAGTTTGATTAAGTAAAATATTTACAAGTTAGACCGAACGGTCTTAGACCAAGTTCATTGACCGAAAGGTCAATCATCAAAAGTCCCCTATACATAGCATCTACAGAATATAAAACAAAGAGAAGTAGCTACACTAAGGACCGGACGGTCCTGCATAATTCTCGGGCACGGCTTCTATTTCGTCTTCCAGAGTATCTTCCAAAGTAGCTTCCAAGGTAACTTCTAAGTTATCCTCTGCTCACACCCAAAAAGGATGATCATTGCAAATGAAGAGAATGACCGAGCGGTCGGATACCGAACGGCAACATAGGCAAAGACACAAAGAATAAGGGTAAGCTTATGTAAATTTAATTAATAATTCCAACATACATGTAAACAAATAANCAGAACCAATTTAACATGTTATACACACCAGTATCACACATACGTACTAAGTTCATCAAATTTAAGACCGACCACTAAGACACTGTCCGGACGGTATGAACATGTAGCTCGGTCGTCCCTAGCACCCGGTGTGGTGTAGTAACTGTCTTTCTGATCAGCTGCCACCCGAGGTTAGCCCTCAAACGGTTATCTACTCATATAACCGCGGACCTCCTGCCATTCCCACGCATGA
>NC_028360.1:2186234-2189276 GCF_000741045.1 Vigna radiata var. radiata
AAGTGTCAGCCTAAAGCAAAACACTTGGAAGACCGAACGCTTGGTTTATGACCAGCATTCTTAAATAGCTATCAATAGAACACTTAAAGGAACCAACTAAGTTTTAGTAACTACACTAGGCCGATCAGTCGCAATAGACCGAACGGACAAGGGAGGACCGAACGGTCCTAATGACCTTCGATCTCAGATTCACATTTTCTCTAAGTTTCATACATACTCTTATCAGTGCAGAATTCATAGTTCATACTTATCATACAACTCATGCAACAACATACCATATTTCAAATCGTAAGAAATCAAGCAACATTCTTTAGATATCAAACATACATTAAATAGGCACATATTCAAACCATACATAAAATCATAATTAAACTTTATAAGCTCCCCTTACCTCTAATTCCAGCTAAGTAGGTTGATAGGAACTATTCTTCTAAGTTTCTCAAGGACAGGTGCAAACTTGAAACCGAACGGTTTAAGTGAAAGAGGAGACCACCAGGAGTCTTCAGGTGTGATCTGAAGGGTGATCGGAACAGTATATGAGTTAGAATTTTAGAGAGAAGGTAGGGAGGTTTTAGAGAGAAGGAGGAGAGTTTGAGATGTTCAGAAGGTTAAGTTTGAGGAAGAAGAAGAAGGTTGCATGCAAAAGTGGCGTCAGTTCTTCACTCTTACCTTATATACCGCCTCCAGTGCGGACGGTTTGGCCAACTCCAGCGTGACACCTGACTTCCACTTCCAGGGGTTTTCTGCTATGCTGCTACTGGACGGATCACGAGGGGAAGGGAATTAAAAGGTTGGCAGAGTTTGTCTCCCACTTACTAAGGGAGAACCGGACGGCGACATCTGTACCCCACTAAGGAGGGTATTAAATGGGGTGTGACATTCCCCCCAACAAGTAAAAATTTTCGACCTCGAAAATTAAGACTTACAAGAGAAGAGATGCGGGTAGGACTCCTTCATAACTTCTTCTCGTTCCCAAGTCGCATCACCCGTTCGGTCATCCCAAATGACCTTGACGAGAGTCGTGGCTTTACCGGGCGGTCGTTTAACCATTAATCCTTCGACTCTGACTGGTTGCATCTTGACCGAACAGTCTTCCTTAAGTTGAACGTTGTCAGCTTCAAGCACATGAGAAGGGTCCGCAATGTACTTCCGAAGTTGAGAAACATGGAAAACAGGATGAAGGTTGGACAATTGAGGAGGCAAGGCTAACTCGTAAGCGACTGGTCCAATGCGCCTTAAGATTTGGTATGGACCAAGGAATCTAGGAGAAAGTTTCTTTGGCCGGACGACTCTTCCAACTCCAGTCGTAGGGTTTAGCTTGAGGAATACATGGTCTCCTGCAGCGAATTCCAAAGGCTTCCTTCTTCTGTCGGTATAAGACTTTTGTCGGCTCTGGGACGCTTTCAGTCTTTCTTGAATCAACTTCACCTTCTCAGTTGTTTGTTGGATGATCTCAGGTCCGGTTAACACTGCTTCTCCTTCTTGGAACCAGCAAAGGGGTGTTCGGCATTTTCTTCCATAAAGAGCTTCATAAGGTGCCATCCCAATGCCTGAGTGGAAACTGTTGTTGTAAGTGAACTCAGCTAAAGGCAAGACTTCATCCCAAACCCCTAAGTGATCTAGAACACTAGTNCTCAACAAGTCTTCCAGGGTTTGGATGGTTCTCTCGGATTGACCGTCCGTTTGTGGATGGTAGGCAGAACTCATCTGAAGTTTGCTTCCCATTTCCTGTTGAAGTGCCCGCCAAAACCGAGAGGTGAATCTGGGGTCTCGGTCTGACACTATACCGGACGGTACTCCATGCAGCCGGACGATCTCTTTGATGTAGAGTTGAGCCAACTTGGACATTGGCATCTTCAAGTTGATAGGGAGAAAATGTGCACTCTTAGTCAGTCTATCAACTATTACCCAAATAGCATCATGGTTCCTGACCGTACGGGGCAAGTGGGTCACGAAATCCATGGCTATACTGTCCCACTTCCATTCTGGTACTTCTAGTGGCTGTAAAAGACCGCTTGGTTTCTGGTACTCTATCTTAGCCCTTTGACAGGTTAAACAGGATTCCACAAATCGAGCTACATCGTGTTTCATTCCTGGCCACCAGAAAGACATTCGAAGGTCCTTGTACATCTTAGTCATACCGGGGTGTATACTAAGACGACTTTGATGAGCTTCTTCTAACACNAACCTTCTTAAGTCTTNNTCGTTGGGAACACAAGTCCTCCCTCTATATCTCAGAAGACCATCCGTTCCAGAACTGAAATCCTTGTGTGGTGGTACACCGTTCGGTTTACTGATCTTCTGCAGTTCTTCATCAAAGGCTTGCCTCTCCTTAATCCGGTCGAAGATATCACTTGACAGCTTCATATAACAACAATGAATACCGTTCGGCTTTAATTCACAGTGAAGCCTTAAGTCTCTAAAGCTCTCCACCAACTTCATCTCTCGGACCATCATGTTTGCCATATGAACGGTCTTCCTGCTCAAAGCATCAGCCACAACGTTTGCCTTGCCAGGATGGTATTGTAGTTCAAAATCATAGTCTTTTAAGAACTCCATCCATCTCCTTTGCCTCATGTTTAACTCCTTCTGGTCGAAAAGGTATTTGAGGCTCTTGTGGTCGCTGAATACTTGAAACCGGACGCCATAAAGATAGTGTCTCCATATCTTAAGGGCAAATACCACTGCCGCCAACTCCAGATCATGTGTTGGGTAGTTCCTCTCATGAATCTTTAATTGCCGAGAGGCATAGGCCACCACTTTCCCTTCTTGCATCAATACACTACCCAAGCCTTGATATGAGGCATCACAAAATACCACAAAGGGTTGGTTGACGTCAGGAATTACCAAAACCGGAGCATTCGTCAGTCGCTGCTTCAACTCCTGGAAGCTAGACTCACACCGGTCGGTCCAGACGAACGGTTGATCCTTTCTGGTCAACTGAGTCAACGGCGCTACTATCTTAGAGAATCCTTCAATAAACCTTCTATAGTAGCCGGCCAATCCAACGAAACTTCTCACATCAACAACCGAACGGGGTGT
>NC_028360.1:2191266-2203054 GCF_000741045.1 Vigna radiata var. radiata
TTTATGAATGTATTGTATTATATCTTGGATGATCTTTATGGCCTGAAAGTGTATGATGATAAAGTGGATGAAGTATAAGTTCAAGGTTGTTTATGGTATGTTTCAAAGTANATCANNGTTCAAGTTAGTAAGTGTGATTCAAAGTGTTGAATCTCTTGGTGAGATTCTTAGTGTTTTAGAATGAAAGTAGGAAGCTCAGTCTTGGGGGTAATCCTGAAACTCCAATGGTCAATTAATCTCACCTAGAGAGATTAAACCATGTGGTGAGGAGTAGCAGGAGGTCTTAGTCTTGGGGCTTCCAGTATGCCTCAAGGCGCGAAACAGGCTAACCTCGTGAGTGTGGTAGGGTGGGGAACCCAAGTTTCATAAGTCACAACGAGTGCAAGACCCGTCATAGCTCGACTATCATTCTAAAGTCTGAACGAGTCAGGTCTAGAAGATAACATGCTAGGATCTGTGTTATATATATTGTTTTGCTTGTATGTGCTTTGCTTGAGTGGAGTACAATATGTACATGTGAATATAATTGCATGCTTTTATTTTTATATAATTAGCTCACCCTTTCATTTATTTGTGTTTGTGTCAGGTTTGTGTTTGTTTTCCTTTTCAATGATCATCCACTTGGATGTGAGCAGATGTTGAGGAGGATCCCAGAGCAAGAGCTTGAGGATGCTGATGCTGCAACTTAGTTCCTTTAACTTAATTCCTTTAGGATTTCTTAACTAAGTTGTATTATCTTGAAATACTTTAGTACTCACATTATGTCATTTGAGGTACTTCTTCGTCTTTAAAGTTTTAAATTCTGGAATTAATTTAGATGATTGTAATCCTAATACTCTAATTTCTTATCTTAACTGCTTTCCAATATTATCTATGTTGACATCCTTATATAAATATGTGTTATATATTTAGGATGTCACACTTTTTATTTTAATTATTATTGTATAAAATTGATATCATTAATATCCATCACTACATAAGGAGATACATTATTTGATAATTTTCTTGATATTATATTCTAATTAGACAAGTTTACTTTTTAACAAATAAAAAATAATTTATTCACTCAATAAAAAATAATATTTCTTTATTTTAAAATAACTAAATAAATTTTCCCTTTAAAAAATTTTTACATAAATTTTTAATATCACTTTCACAAAATTATATATATTATCTATTACTATTTTCAATTAATTATTTATAAAAATAATAAAAGTATAAAATTCATAAAGTTATATGTGTAACATCCCAATAAATATAACCAAAGCTATAATTCATTTCCAGGAGTTTACATGAACAATAAAGGAGAACAGTAGGGAATAAACCGAGAGGTGAAAGGAATAGGAGAATAACATTAAAATTTAAACTGTACAATAGTTTGATTAAGTAAAATATTTACAAGTTAGACCGAACGGTCTTAGACCAAGTTCATTGACCGAAAGGTCAATCATCAAAAGTCCCCTATACATAGCATCTACAGAATATAAAACAAAGAGAAGTAGCTACACTAAGGACCGGACGGTCCTGCATAATTCTCGGGCACGGCTTCTATTTCGTCTTCCAGAGTATCTTCCAAAGTAGCTTCCAAGGTAACTTCTAAGTTATCCTCTGCTCACACCCAAAAAGGATGATCATTGCAAATGAAGAGAATGACCGAGCGGTCGGATACCGAACGGCAACATAGGCAAAGACACAAAGAATAAGGGTAAGCTTATGTAAATTTAATTAATAATTCCAACATACATGTAAACAAATAAACAGAACCAATTTAACATGTTATACACACCAGTATCACACATACGTACTAAGTTCATCAAATTTAAGACCGACCACTAAGACACTGTCCGGACGGTATGAACATGTAGCTCGGTCGTCCCTAGCACCCGGTGTGGTGTAGTAACTGTCTTTCTGATCAGCTGCCACCCGAGGTTAGCCCTCAAACGGTTATCTACTCATATAACCGCGGACCTCCTGCCATTCCCACGCATGAGTGACCTCTCTCTACTTGAGAAAGCATCCTCACGGAATATCAGGATCAAGGACAACACCTGAGTCATTCCCACATTCATACTNTACCAATCAATACCAATTCATGAGTTATTCCGCCAGTGGAATTCTCTTACTTAATCAAATTCAACCAATGTTCGTTATTACTTCCAAACTGTTAGGACATTGAGAAAGATACCAGATATCCAATACCAAATCATAACCAATAGTGTCCGAGCGGTTTAATAGAAAAAGGAAATTGAGTATCAAGAATTCAAGTAACTGACCGGACGGTCATATCAAAGGTAAGACTGAATAACAGAAGTATATCAATGGTAGGTAGAGTGATTAGATAAAGAATGAGATCGTAACTTAAGGATTTACTATAAATGATAGTCATCCGAACGGTTTGACAATAATATGATAAACTAAGAATTTTAAATGGTCAAAGGGTTGATCTATGACCAAACACTTATCAGACCGAACGAATTAATAAAGAAGAAATTCTTTAAAAGAGGGAAAGGATATTAGTCAATTAAACCGGACGTTTCAATAAATAGGGTCTCACTAGACCATTCAGTCATTAAGTGACCAGACGGTTTCAAAAGGAAAATATCAAATTTACAAGTTTTATAATTCAAGTGTCAGCCTAAAGCAAAACACTTGGAAGNCCGAACGCTTGGTTTATGACCAGCATTCTTAAATAGCTATCAATAGAACACTTAAAGGAACCAACTAAGTTTTAGTAACTACACTAGGCCGATCAGTCGCAATAGACCGAACNGACAAGGGAGGACCGAACGNNCCTAATGACCTTCGATCTCAGATTCACATTTTCTCTAAGTTTCATACATACTCTTATCAGTGCAGAATTCATAGTTCATACTTATCATACAACTCATGCAACAACATACCATATTTCAAATCGTAAGAAATCAAGCAACATTCTTTAGATATCAAACATACATTAAATAGGCACATATTCAAACCATACATAAAATCATAATTAAACTTTATAAGCTCCCCTTACCTCTAATTCCAGCTAAGTAGGTTGATAGGAACTATTCTTCTAAGTTTCTCAAGGACAGGTGCAAACTTGAAACCGGACGGTTTAAGTGAAAGAGGAGACCACCAGGAGTCTTCAGGTGTGATCTGAAGGGTGATCGGAACAGTATATGAGTTAGAATTTTAGAGAGAAGGTAGGGAGGTTTTAGAGAGAAGGAGGAGAGTTTGAGATGTTCAGAAGGTTAAGTTTGAGGAAGAAGAAGAAGGTTGCATGCAAAAGTGGCGTCAGTTCTTCACTCTTACCTTATATACCGCCTCCAGTGCGGACGGTTTGGCCAACTCCAGCGTGACACCTGACTTCCACTTCCAGGGGTTTTCTGCTATGCTGCTACTGCACGGATCACGAGGGGAAGNGAATTAAAAGGTTGGCAGAGTTTGTCTCCCACTTACTAAGGGAGAACCGGACGGCGACATCTGTACCCCACTAAGGAGGGTATTAAATGGGGTGTGACAATATGTATTTTAAAAATTATATTATTTTAATGTAATAAAAATATTAATATATGGAAACAAGTGTATTTTACCGGCAAATTAATTAAGGGAGTTATCTTCTTAATTACTTTTTTTAGACAAATTTTATCATTTTATCATTTAGATTTTATAATTTTATTTTCAAATTTAGTTAACTATAACAATAAAATTATAAAAATTATTTATTTATGAAATATTTTTATAATTTACTTTAATAGTTCTGTTTTTATTTCTTTTATCATAATATAAAAATAGACCCATATATGAAAGTATATTTCTTCTAGTATATATGATATCTTTTTGATAAAATAAATAGATTATTTGAATAATATTCATAAAAATACTATATACATAGAAACATTTGATTTATTTTTAATGTATAAAGTACCTATAAAAATAAAATTATTAGTTAGTGTAACAAACATACTAAAAAAATATATTTTAAATTTTGTGATAAAATTGGAAGGATAAAAGAAAATTAGATATATATCTATGACACACAAATGGAAAAATGGTAATGAAACATGCTAAAATAATGGAATCAAAAAATATTTCCAACTGACTATGAATTTTGTGAAATGAAGAAAATTCATCTTTAATAGGTAATATTAATGTCACTTGGAACATAAAGATTTTTTTTAAAGAAACTAAGAAATTAATTTAATGACAAAAATATAAAACTAAAATAAATAAAATCTTAAATATAAAAATTAAATTATTAGCTAAATTTTTATTATGATTTGAGGAGAGGATGAAGACTTCCTTTCATCTGTCGGTAGATATTAAGTTTCGTTTCATTCAAATAATTTCTTTTTACTATATAAATTTATATTTTTTTTCTCTTAATTATTGTTGAATATTCATTAAGTTTATTCGAATTATAAAGGTTTATTTTTCCTTTCAATATTTACAAAAATAATAAAATTTAAATTACTAATTAATTTTTTATTCTTTGATTGAAGATGGAATGAAGCCGAAATTCTCAGTAGAGACGAAGTACGGAAGGAAATCGGCTGGGACTGAGAGGCCGCAAGTAATACAAATGTGAGAATTTGTCATTAGCTAGGCTCACACATTACTACACATACATCTAAAAACAAAATAATATATTCACAACTTCAACTTCATTTATTTTACCAATCATCTGTTTATATTATTGTATTATCTATTATAAAAAATTAGGTTTAATACCTATTTTAGTCCGTTCTTTGGAAGGGTTTGTTCAAAGTGATTTCTCTTTTTTTTCAAAAATTCACTTTAGTCCTACCTTTCGCAAACACCGTTCAAGTTGGTCCTTTTTGGTAACGGCGTTAAGTTCACTAACGGCAGAGCTGCCAGGTGTGTAATGTTTGATGATGTGGCATTGTAATTTGATTTAAAAAATATACATAATGATGACGTGTAAATGAATATAATTAGGGTTGGGAATTAATTATGACTATCCCTAATTACTCTCTTAACACACATTTGGGGTAATTAATTCTGACTATCCCTAATTACTCTCAAATTGGGAATTTCCATTCTCAAAAATCAAATGCAGAAACCTTTCTCCTTCCTTGTGCCCCGCCACCCTCATGGCCACTACCGTCAACCGCCGTAGAAACCATCACAAAAATCCAATCTAAAAATGAAAATCTCAACCCCTCCAATCGCAACACCAGACAAATCAAGAATAAAAATCCCAAAAGAAAATTTTCCAATTTCAAAAACCCTAAAATCAAACCCCTAAGTTCCCAATTTTCATCATTGAGGGCATACAAGTTCAATATACCATAAGCTTCTCGTGACCGATGCTTAGGAACTGCAATTGAGGTTGCTCTTGCTATTATTCAGGGCCCATCTGCCGATCTGTCCAGGGGGTGGTCAAAAGGTCAGGGGGAAATAGTAGAATTATTGTCTTGCAAAAGCATCAGGTGGAGTTTTTGTTCTCCATGATGATTTTTGGGAAGCTTTTGGTGTTAATTTGCAAAGGGCATCTGCCAGATCAACGGGCTCTCATGGTTTGTTAGAGTTGCGTACATCAAATAATATTGTCATTACTCAAGTCATCGGCCCAGGGGAAGAGTCACATGTCGATACCCATGAAACATTTAAAAATGATACTGTCAAGAGGAAGAAGAAGAGGAAGAAGAAGAAGAGGAAAAAGAAGAAGGATTTCGTGCAAGTTGAACCCCAAATTCAACCCAAACTTCACTAAATTCCACGTCAGAATTATTTAATTTTTTTTTACACAGTCACAGTGCCAACACAGCCAAAATGTTACAAGTCATCAAATATTTGACAGTTGGGCAGCTATGCCATTAGCAAAATTAACGCTAAATTAACGCTGTTAGCGAAAAGGACTAACTTGCACAATTTTTGCAAAAAGTGGGACTTTAGTGAACTTTTTAAAAAAGAGAGGACCACTTTGAACAAACCCCCGAAAAAAGGGACCAAAATAGGTATTAAACTAAAAAATTATTATGTGATTGTATTAGCTACCAAAGTTATATATATATATATATATATATATATATATATATATATATATATATAAAAGTAACTACTTAGTACTTACTTAGACAGAGCAACAATTGTGGTATACAATTCCACACAGTGAATGAAGTTTTAATATTGATATTGAAAAAGCACATATCTAATAACTTTTTTTAGGTGAATTTCTAATAGGTATATCAAAGTAAAAATACATTCAAAATTTTCTAATAAAAGTATTGTGCTCTATATTCTAAAAACTCTTGTTGCTTATATGTATTTTTATTTGCAACTCAAAAACCTTAGAGATTTTATTTATGGACAGTTCAACTCTGAGGATCTTCGTGGAGTCAGAGAAGTCACAATTGCAGTTGAATTATGTGAAATGAAGAAAGTGCATGTTGAAAATTTACCTAATTTAAGAAGCTTTTCCTCGGGAGATATTGCTAAATGGTCATGCTTAGAGAATTTGGTGTTGAATAACTCTCCGAAGTCAAGAAGCTACCGTTCTCATAATCAGCAAATACATCTTTACTTAGTTTCTGAAGGTTATCAAGATCAATTTAATCGATTAAATTTGATTAAATTTCGATTAACTTACGAATTCTCATAAATATTATATGTGAAACCAAGATGGGAAAGACAGATTGTAAAATAAAGGAAATCAATGCAACAGTAATACGCACAAAAAACGAGTATCAAAACCAAATGAATCAAAATTCCTACTGACTAGGGTCGGTCTTGTCTTTTAATTGAAAAGAAATACAAAAGCAGTTTGTGTAAGTTTAAATAACGTGGTTCTAGGTGATTCAAAGGGGGAAGGACCAAATTCCAACTCTAAAGATCGAACTAAGGTATTCTAAGACATAATAGGGTTATTGCGTTGCATCATTTGGTACCAAGGAACAACCTCTTTTTCGAAATGAATGGCTGCTATGGTTAAACGGTGGTCATTAGGAGTATCATAATATTCGAAGAACTGCTCCGCTTTGAAAATCTATTGTAAAACATTCGAGCCATCGAAACGGGGAAAATCAATCTTGACATTTCTCACCTGAAATAGGTCGTGGGCATGTTGTGAGTTCGTACCACCATGGGACATGTTCTCCTTCAAATCTTCAATGGCATTACGAAGGCCTGTCATCTCTGCAACATGCTCCCTTTCACGTTTCTACATGAGGTCCAATATTTGTTTGAGGTCATTTGAAGAGGATGTGTCAGCCATGTGGAATGAAAGCACCAATATAAGATAAAGGAAATCAATGCAACAGTAATACGCACAGAAAACGAGCACCAAAACCGAATGAATAAAAAACCCCACCGATCAACGGTCGGTCTTGCCTTTTAATTGAAAGGACATACAGAGTGCAACATGCTCTTTGTCAAGCATTCAGCAAAAGAAAGAAATTACATCCAGGGAAAGAGAGAGAGAGAGTATTCAATCATTTTCCTACCCCTAGAGGCCCATTGCATTCCCCTTTTGTATCCTTTATTTCCCCACTGAAAATCCTTCAAATGTGTGCTCACTTTTCTCTCCCTCACATGTTGTTATCTGCCATTATTTTTTGCAGCAGGTATCAGGTGTCCTGAGTCAACAACTAACTCATCCTTTCCCCTTATTTCTTCTGCCCCTTCAGTATCAATGTTCTTCTCACACGTTAAAATACCCTCCCCTCAACAATAACCTTGTCCTCAAGGTTAAAGTCATGGTAAGCTTTGAAAAAATCCGGAATGTCTTGCCAAGTTGCTTCTGTTGTAGGTAACCCAACCCATTGAACTAAGACATTTGAAACCAATTTAGATCTGCGGAGGATGTTACGTTTCTGAATGATAGATTGAGGAATCAATACAGAACCTTTTGGTAGTGTAGTCAATGGTAAGGGAACATAGGTAGTGGCATGTGAACCTTTGCATTCCTTTAATTGAGAGATGTGGAAGATGGGGTGGATTTTAGCAGTGTGCGACAGTAAGAGTTTGTAGGCCAGCGATCCTATTCGAGCGATAATTGGAAATGGGCCAAAAGACCTCATCCCCAATTTCTGGGTTTTTCTCAAGGCAATGGAATTTTGTCTATACAATTGAAGTTTCACCAAAATCAGATCACCAACCTTAAACTCCTTATGCATTCTTCTGTGATTAGCATACTTTTTCATTCTTTCTTAAGCTTTCAGAAGCTACCTTTTTAGTTGAGTTAAGGCTCTGTCTCTTTCCCTTAATAATTCCTGTATTGTTGGAGGATCGTTAGGATCCATTGTGTACTTCATTATGGTAGGGGCGTCTCTTCCATATAACACCTTAAATGGTGTGGTTTGTAAGCTGATATGAAAAGTCGTATTATATTAGAACTCTGCCCATGGTAAAAGCCTGGTCTAGGTCTTAGGATTGTCAAAGGTAAAGCACCTGAGATACATTTCAACACACTTATTTAATGCTTCTGATTGTCCATCTGACTGAGGGTGGTAAGTTGTAGTCATGTTCAAGGTTGTGTCACTCAACTTGAAAAGGTGTTGCCAAAATTCACTTATGAATACCTTATCTCTGTTAGAAACGATGGTTCTAGGAAGCCCATGTAGTTTGACAACAACATTAATGAATAATTCTTCCACTTGCTTGCTATTGAAGTTTGCCTTCAGGGGAGCAATGTGAGCATACTTCGACAATCTGTTAATGACCACCATAATAATCGTATATCCATTAGAGGGTGGAAGGCATGTAATGAAGTCCATGGCTATATCTTCCCATATCTGGTTAGGAATTGGAAGGGGCTGGAGTAACCCTACGGGTAGAGTGGTGGCAGATTTAGCTTGTTGGCATATAAAGCATTCCTAGACGTATTGAGTGACATCTTTAAGCATACCAGACCAATAGAATTGAGAGGACAATCGAGCCATGGTTTTGGTTATTCCTGCATGATCGCCTAGTATGGAACTATGGTATCTTGAGCAACATTTGTATAATCTCAGCATCGCTAGGAATTACAACTATGTGCTTCCAATGTAAGTATCCATCAGAGTAGCACTAGTACAGAAAGGGCTTTAGACGTCTATTATTTTGGGCTTTTAACATCAGATCTCGCTCCGACGTCTTTATGGGTGACGTTAATGGGACGTTGGTCATGGCATTAACCGACGTCTAAGGGCACTATAAACGTCGGACATGGCACTAACCGACGTTTACTGAGCTTTCATTGTGTTTTTGGTGTAGTTTTGCTCGTGTCTTTGGGTAACCTATAGTAGTACCTTCTTCCTTTACTAGTTTCCTCATAAGAAAAGCTTGCTTCTTTTGGATCTTTTATGGCGATTCAACCCAAAACCAAACCTGGGTCTTTGCCTAGTTCCATTCCACAATGAAAAAGAATACCATGACATGAGAACTAGGCAAGGACCCATGTTCGGTTTTGGGTTGAAATGTCATAAGAGATCAAAAAGACGCAGTTTTTCTTATGAGGAAGCTAGCAAAGGGAGAAGGTGCTACTACGCTACACAAAAACACGAGTAAAACTACAGCAAAACACAACGAAAACTCATTTTAATCGGTTCAAAGGGAAGATAATCCATCAAAGACTAATTTAATCAGAGTAAAAGTAAGTTTAAACGGTTCGAAAGAGATAAAACGCACCTGGAAATGCAATACCACAGAGAGAAAAGGCGAGGAGGAAGACGATGAAGTGCGCGTAACCGCGGGTTCGCAGTTTCTGATTTAATAGGAACCAAGATGTCGGCGCCCTAGGGTCCGACGTTTATTCTCAACTAGACGTCGGTGACCTCACTAATATGACGTCCAATCGAATTAAAAATTAATATTCGCATTGTATATAAACGTCGGGTCTAGGGGGAGTCGACGTCCAAAACAACTTTTCACCTACCTTGTCAGAGCATATATGTCGGTTACAAGGGGGGCCAACATCTATAATCGTATATAGACGTCGGAGAGGCGGGAACGAACATCTATATGACGGAAAAAAATGACTTTTCACCTACATGTCAGGCCCGTAGGCGACGGTTAGGGGGGCCCGACGTTTATAATATTATAGATGTCAGGCCCCCTCCTAACCAACGTCTATATGGTCACTTATTTATGAAAATGCCACCGGTCAATAATTTACGTTGGATATTTTTTGGTCCAACGTCTAAGGGGTGACGTTAAAGGCCAATTATGCACTAGTGTAGGAATAATTAATGTTGGGTGGGGTTCCTGCTGCACAAGCTTGAATGAAAGATTGAAGAACAAGGTCTATTTGAGTGGCTTTCTGAATTTTTATCATCAATTCATTCTCTCTAAATGACCATGCCATAAAGAAGGATCTGGATAGGGCATTCGCAGCTTGGTTATCCTTCCCAGGCTTGTATTCAATTGTGAAATCAAATCCTAAAAATTTGTGTAACCAGGCTTGATGCTCTAGAGTTTGAAGGGATTGGTCCATTAAGCTCTTGAGGCTTTTTTTATCAGTTCTTATGATGAACTTGTGGCCCAATAAGTAATGTCTAAACTTTGCAATTGCTTCTGTAATCGCAAAGAGTTCCCTTGTATAAGCGGATTTATGCCGCATCCAGGAGTTTCTTAGAAAAAAAAAAGGCTATAGGGTGCTTGTTGTTGGAAAACAGGTAGGCTTCTTTTTCCACCAAGAGGGGGGTGAATTGGTGGATTTTCAAAATCAGAGTCTTTTTGCAATCTTTAAATCAAAGTAAAACTTTACAAAACTTTCTTGAAATGCAAGTAATGAAAATTATGTGCAGCAGAAAATCGTAGTTGACTACGCAGATAATACAGTCGACTAAATATAAAAGAGCAGGGATAGAGAAATCAAACACTGGTTTTTATACTGGTTCAGCCTTAATGCCTACATCTAGTGTTCTTCCAATACTAGGAAGCAATTGCACTATAATGGTCAAGGTTTTTACAGCAAGGAATGTATAGAAGACCTCCACGTCAAAAATATAAATCTCCTCTCTAACCCTATAACCAAAATATAGCTAATACAATACAACAAGACTTGTAGCAAGATGTCCCCTATCCTGCAAACTGCCAAACACCACTTTGAACAATCCTCAAAGTGAATCAGACTCCACGAGTCTATCCCCTGTAGTCAAAACAGGTACACACAACAATCTTCACGGATGCCAAGCCAGAATCTTGATCAACAAGAAACACCTCAATGTGCATATATATGATCAAGCAGTGAGCGCACAATCAATCTCCTTTTGAATCTCCTTCAAGAAAGATCATCATCATCTTCTTGATGAGTTCTTGGAGCTCTATCAATCCAAAGAAATCAATCTGAAACAGAATGTAAAAATTTTATATCATCAAAAGTCTCTGAGCAACTTTGTGTTCAGTCCATTTATAGAATTTTGTTAAATAGAAGTTCTCTTAGTCGAATAAGTTACTAATCCAGTTGACTATGTCAAAATAGTTATAACAGTTAAGTCAGACCAGTAGCATTCAGTTGTTAACACTCAGGCAAGTGTACCAGACTGTATCAAGTAATAGTAAAATGGTAAGTCAAAGTATCGTTTTCCCAAGAGACTCATGACACTAAACTGTTGTGCTCTTGCTTAACCAATCAAAACAATAAGAACAATGTTTTTGAGGTTTTTGAATATAAAGTGCGGAAAAATAAACATGAATGCAATTTGATCAATTGAGGTTAAACACAAAAGTGGATGGATGATGTTGATAATATGAGATGGATTTGTTGTTAGGGTTCAGATTTCACCCAATCACTCTCATATATCTACTCTTCTTATTTAATTCGCTTATTTAACATATTGTCATGCAAACTTTCTTGGTCTAT
>NC_028360.1:2204054-2206885 GCF_000741045.1 Vigna radiata var. radiata
ACCTACAAAATCAAGGGAATTTAACGATAAAATCATAAAACATGTCCTCAACACTTTTATTCACAAAACTAAAGAAAAATCATGATGGAAAGCAAGTTTCTAAGTCAAAAGGGTGCATTTGATATCAAAATTAAGTATGAAAATAACGGTTTTTGAACCGTTATCACAATCACAAACTTGAAACTTTGCTTGTCCTCAAGCAAACAAGATGAAACTTACTCTTCCACAAATCAACACAATGGTTCAATCACGTTCAGAAGCTCTTTCTTTCAAGATAGGTAATCACTCAAATTAACTCATCAATAAAATTTAGTCAAAATGTACACATGCTTTGATTCAAATTACTCATCATGGTGTTCACATAATCATATAATCTTCCAACAGATGCTATTCTCATGAATGATCAATTAGCTAAGCATAAATATAATCATGAATTCCTGGAATCATTCCTCACCAGATAAAGTGTTTCACTCAATCACACATGTGTTTCAAGAGGCTCCTTCCCTCTACTATCTATATGTCACATAGAACAAAATTACTTTTCATTTGCCACAATCAAACATCACCACATACACATGTCATCACAAGGACTTTTCAAGGCTTATAATGTGGTTGGGCTAAAAAGGAAAATTGGTTTTTCTAGATCATAAAACCCTTGAGTTAAGAGAGTTATTATACATTCATAGTTAAAGCACAAACTCTCTCTTTTTACCAATCTCACTCATTCCCAACTTTCCCTTTTCTTCACATTGAGCTTTTCTTTTCATGCTTTGCTTTTTCTATCTTTTTCATCTTTTCTCATGCATTTTCTTTTCAACTCATAAGCTCAATGTCTAACTTTTCTTTTCTTTTTCAATTCTCCCAACAACCCCAAACTTGAACCTTTAATAATACCCCAAAAATATTTCTTAACTTAACTCAAGGCAAAGATTTTCATAACAAGGGTTTTCATCCTGTTTAAGGCTTAGGTTCAAAAAGAGTAGAACATAAGATGATCTTTTTCATGTGGGACGAAATTTTTGGCTTAGAAAAGGGCTTATCAAAAACGGCCTTGATCATGTGACACATACATGTAATTCAATCAATCACATAACCTCAGGCAAAATCATTTATGCTTCCAGTAGATAGAAAATATATCAATAAGAACTCTGGAGCTCAAAAACCTCACACAAGCTTATTCCAATCATTCAATCAAATACCCTGCTTAGCCTCATAATCACAATCATAAAACCACAATGCATCTGTTCACACAGCTTGTGAACCACCACTTGTATATCAACATATTATGCAATCTCAACTTCATCAATATCAAAGCATCATCAAGCAATACCCATCATGCAAAAATATCAATATCAAACCACTGCATCATATATAGTGTCCAACCAAGTACATCAATACATATTCTAAAAACAAAAGCAAATAGAACATAATTTAAAAAGATAAGTTTAGAAAATTGGGTTGCCTCCCAAGTAGCGCTTGTTTAACGTCACGAGCCTGACCCAAACCTTTCTAGCACCCATCAATAGGTGCAAAACTTACCGTCACCCATCAGTAGGTGTACCTTCCTGTATCCTTCAGTAGATACCTAAATCTTCTAGCATCCCTCAGTTTATGTTATCCTAGTAGCATTCATCAGTAAACGTCATTAGTGACATCCATCAGTAAATGTCTAACCATATAGCATCCATCAGTAGATGATAATCTTTCTTATCTTCATTGGCATCCATCAGTAGACACCAAATCACCTAACATCCATCAGTAGATGTTGTAGAAGCATCCATCAGTAGATGCTATCATTACTGCCATCAGAAGCAGCGCATAACCCAAAAAAAATAAAATAAAAAAATAAAATAAAATAAAATAAAATAAAATCAAATCAAATCAAATAAAATCAAATCAAATCAAATAAATCAAATCAAATAAAATCAAAACGAAATAAAAGATAAAAAAAAAAATCAGAAACTGGGTTGCCTCCCAACAAGCGCTCTTTTAACGTCATTAGATTGACCAGGTAAAGCCCAAATACCCATCAGTAGGTGTTGATATTTTCTGTTGGAGTTCTTCCTTCCTCCATGTCATCAACAACATCTCGAGACTTATCTTGTCACAAACTCTAAGGATCCTCCATCTTCAGAATTTTGTTTGCTTTGATAGTCTTGACAACCTATAACCTATTCTTGAATTTCACTGATATGTCAGGTTTGGGTTTGTCACTTTTCACATCAGGGTGTTGGTGAACCAATTCTCCTTTCTTATCTGCCTCCTGATGATCTTGTGCTCCTAGTACAAAATTTTTTATCTTGCATACACTAAAGAACACTACACTAGAGCACGAAATTAGCCCAAAATAAAAACAATAAAAGATTTTTTTTATTTTTTTTTACAAAGAAAGAAAAATAAAAATAGAAAGATAAAAAGATAGAAAGAAGGGGGTAAAAAGATAGAAAGTCTAATCAGTTAAGAATCACACACATAGAATAGTTCTACCATGAGTCCCCGACAAGGCGCCAAAAACTTGTTAACACTCAGGCAAGTGTACCGACCGTATCAAGTAATAGTAAAATGGTAAGTCCAAGTGTCATTTTCCCAAGAGACTTATGGCACTAAACTTCTATGCTCTTGCTTAACCAATCAAAACTATAAGAACAATATTTTTGAGGTTTTTGAATATAAAGTACGGAAAAATAAACATGAATGCAATTTGATCAATTGAGGTTAAACACAAAAGTGGATGGATGATGTTGATAATATGAGATAGATTTGTTGCTAGGGTTCAGATTTCACCCAATCACTCTCATATATCTACTCTTCTTATTTAATTCGCTTATTTA
>NC_028360.1:2207785-2213568 GCF_000741045.1 Vigna radiata var. radiata
TTTTCTGCATTCTGTTTGACTTTTCTGCACTCCAACCATTTGATAATTCAACCATTCTTTCAAATCATTCCAAAAACCTACAAAATCAAGGGAATATAACGGTAAAATCATAAACACATGTCTTCAACTCTTTTATTCATAAAACTAAAGAAAAATCATGATTCCAAGCAAGTTTCTAAGTCAAAAGGGTGGATTTGATATCAAAATTAAGTATGAAAATAACGGTTTTTGAACCGTTATCATCATTCAACCAAGATAAATTCTCATTCAATACAGTTGAATCACAATCAATGCTCAACTAACTTTTGAAAATATAGTCGTTACTATACATGAGCATAACAGAATTTCAAAGCAAACAACTAATACAATCGAATGTGTGGCACACAGAGTCGACCACGACATGCCAGAGAAAATTGAAATTCTTTCCTTCTCAAAATCTCACAAAACACTAATTCTCAAAATCTGTACAAAGACTTTAGCATAGTCGATTCAATTAGTAATGAAGTCGACTTTACTACAGCTTTGTCACACAGTTATAAGTTCACAAAAGTGCTTGTGGTTTTCATGGTTTAAAACATGTGTAATGCAACCAGATATGATGTAACATATACAAGCTCAATAAGTATGCATTCACATATCAATATAACACATAAACATGTTCAACAGATATATCAAATAGTCAGCATAAGAACATGTAACACAACAACAACATATGTGTATTATTAAGCAATGTGTTGTCATCATCAAAAACTAGAGTGATATAGATATTGTGTTTTCAAAAATCTCAACATTTGTCTTGGCTAAGAACGACACCAATTCCCAAGCCTGAAGCATTAGTCTCCAAAACAAAAGCTTTTTTGAAATCAGGCAATTTTAGGATGATAGTAGTGGTAATAGCTTGTTTTAGGGCCTCGAAGGCTTGAATTGTTGGAGCAGTCTAATGAAAATTATCTTTTTTAAGGAGATTGGTCAAGGGATGAGCAATTGCAGCATATCCTTTTATAAATCTTCGGTAATATCCTGTTAAGCCAAGGAACCCCCTCAGTTGTTTTGTGTTTTGAGGACAGGGCCACTGTAAGACAACTTGGACCTTGTTAGCATCCATTGCCACCCTATTTCCCGAGACAATATGGCCTAAATAGTCTACTTGAGATAGACCAAAAGAGCATTTGGATAATTTGGCATATAAATGATTTTCCTGCAAAATGTGCAAAACTGTTTCCAAATGGCTAAGGTGAGCAGACCATGAAGGGCTATATATATGTCAACAAAAAACACTAGCACATATTTCCGTAGAAGTCCCTGAAAGATGTCATTCATTAAGGCTTGAAAGGTTGCAGGGTGACAGCGGTTAAAAACACCGTTATTTTATACTTAATTTTGATACTAAAAACATCCTTTATGACTTAGAAACTAGCTTGAAATCACGTTTTTGCTGAAGTTAAGAGAATAAGAGAGTTGAAGGTGGTATTATTGGTTTTATGCTTGGTTGTCCTTATTTTGTCTGGAATTAACATGAATTGGATGGAAGAAGTTGGAAAGTTGGAAGAAGTAGCGAGAAATTGGACTCGGGAAAAGCGGGAAAATTGCACAAAAGAAGAATCGCAATTGGTGCTGAGCGCCATTTTCGCTATTCAAGCGCCAAGCTTGTTATGGAGTTCTCTGTCTTACGCCTGAGCGTCATCGTTGAGGGCTAATCCAAGTGTTGCAGCCACTGTTGAGCGTTATTTCCACTGTTGAACGTCACAGTCTTCAGTTGAGTTCATTGTCTCTCGCCTGGGTGCCATCGCTAAGCGTCATCTTGAGTACCGCACCTACCGCTAAGCGCCACTTTCACGGCTGAGCGTTGACGAAGTGGGCCTGGGCCAGTTTTCTGTTCTTTTTTTTATAAGCTATATAAGGATTTAGACGACCTAGAGGGTCTATCTTTTGATAGAAAGAGGCCTAGAAACACTCTTTTCACCCCTCGGATGCAGATTTTGGATGCGGAAGCTCCAATCTACAACTTTTAGGGTTTTATCTTTCATTCTTTTCATTATTTTCATCTAGTTTCACCATGTCTATGGTGAACTAAACCTCTATTGTTGTTGAGGAAACGATGTAATCCTTTGAACTCTCATGTATTGAATTGATTTTTAATATATATGATTTACTTCATTAATTGTTAGGGTTTTTCCTCTACATTCTATGCATGCTTTGTTTAACTCATTCAATTGCATGATCATTGATTTGTCGATATGGGCACATACGGGAAAATCTAGAATTGAGGAAATTCTCCCGAAAGCAATATTACCTAGACATAAGGATAGGATAGTAGATTGCCTTTAAGCTTATGTGCGAATGTAGTGCATAATTAGTTGTTATGGATACAAGACATTGTGAACTAGTAATTAAGAGTGGGCTTTCTTCACTGAGACATCAGGTTTAAAGTAAATTAGAAAGTGACATTAACATTAATGAAGGAGTCGAATTCATAAATACATGAGAGTGGATAGGATAAGTCGGAAACCCCAACAACATAATCATTCCATATTTTATACACCAATCACCTGCGTATTCTCTAAGTCAATTGATCAAAACTAGCATTCATGTTTGTTTTCTGCATTGCAAAACATAAAATTTCGTTCTCAAGTCTTAAATAATCAGCAAATCACATGACTGTTTAGGCCAGTGAGTCTCTAAGGAAAAAGATACTTGGTCTTACCATTTATATTCCTTGATACGATTCAGTACACTTGTCGAAGTCTTAACACAGGGGCATTGGTTAATCCAAATGGGATGACAAGCCATTCGTAGTGGCCTTGATGGGTTCAAAATGTTGTCTTGAACCTGTCAGCAAGGTTGACCAAAATTTGGTGGTATCCTGATCTAAGATCCAACTCAGAAAAAAATTTAGCACCACATAATTCATCCAATAGCTCTTCAACAGTTTGTATAGGAAATTTGTCTTTGATTTTTCAACATTGAGAGACCTATAATCTGTGCAAAACCTCCAAGTGTCATCTTTTTTTTACCAATATAATTGGTGAAGAAAAAGGGTTGGTGTTATGAGTAATGAGGCCTTCCACCAACATCTGTTACACCATTTGCTCAATCTATTGTTTTTTACTATGAGGATATTTGTATGGTTTAACACACACAACATTCACATCTGGCATTAAAGGAATGCAATGATTCTGAGATCGAGTAGGGGGAAGTCCTTTAGGTTTAGCAAATACCATGCAAAAGGTATGAAGCATAATTGCAATGTTTGGGTCAACATCTGCAGAAATATTTAGCCAATCGTCCTCTAGAGTGATAGGGTGAGCTAATTGGAGTGTTAATAGCTCTACAATAGAGTCAGTTTTGCATAGTCGTGTCATATGATGCAACGCTGCTTGCTGCGGCAGTGGTGGCTCACCTTGCAAGGTAATGAGATGTTTGTCCAAGTAAAACTTTAAGGATAGGTGCTATAATCAACAATGTGTGGTCCAATAGTGGTGAGCCATGCAACACCTAAAATCATATCAACATCAGAAACTGGTACTAAATATACTAGAAGTTTTAGTGTATGTCCTTGTAGTTTAACTTGGATCTCCTTTATAATCCCTTCGATAAACATAGCATTTCCATTCCCTACCATGACTTGAAGTGATGACATAGCCTCCACAAGAAACTTTAAGGCAATGAGTAATATGTGGTTGTAAGAAGTTATCTGAACTACCACTATCCAAGAGTATCTGGATTTTCATTCCTTGCAATGAACCCTTGAATCGCATCATTCCTACACCAGCAACACCTTTCAAAGCGCTAAGGGAAAGATGATGTTCTAGATTTTGTTCTAAATCAGGAATCTCTGCAGCTGTATTGTCCTCCTCTTCATATGTAACTTGGAGAAAAGAATATTGGCGATTAGGACATCAGTGAGTTGTTGTGAACCATTCATCACATGTTTAACATAAGCCTTTTTCTCTACGAGACTTTATTTCAGCAGGTGAAAGTCTTTTTAGATTATTGGTTCTAATGGTTTGGGAAGACGGGTGTTGGTTTGGGGGTAGGGAGAAGTGGTTGTTATGGTGGATTGGTGTATGATTTGTTATAGGGTTGTGCATAGTTAATTAAACTATACTAAACTATAGTTAACTATATTTTTATTAAACTAAAAAAAACTGAACTATTTAATATAACATGTAACTGTCTTGTTGAAGAGTTCAGTTTTAAAAAACTGAAGTTATATCAGTTAATTGATGACTGAACTAAAATTTGTATTTAAAAGTTAGACATGACGTCCTGAACTAAATGTATTGAGTTCAAGATCTTACTCAGCGTCTTTGTTTGCCCTCTCTTACCTATCCCTCCCCACTCCAAACCCCATGCACCCCTCAACTAGCTCTCCTCCTCCGCTCAGTATATCATCCAACACTTCATTGTTGTCATCGACTGCCGCAACCTCCATACCACTGTCACAAATGTCTTCGCCACTGGTAATGTCGAAATGTGGGTCGTCAAGAACACTAGAGTCTCCGAGAGAGGCTGCTTTGTCATATGGCAAATGCTCCCCGACAAGTGGCAGATTGAGCTCGTCGCAGCAACTCAGAAGGTTGTCGCCGGTAGTGATGACACCATCGCTTGACGCCACACCCCTTGGATTGGCGCACAAGCCGCCAAAGGCGGCGTCCGTTCCCTTCATCGCGTCCTTCAAGCAAGTTCAATCGTTAATTTTTTCAAGATTACTTGTCTTCAAGTTCTATAATTTACTTTTGGTGTATCTGAGAAGGATAATCTCTTAAAAATTGAAAAAAAAATGATTTTAATAGTTAAAACACAAAACTTAAAGGACTAAATGATGAACCTGAATTTAAACAAATAAAAAGTAAGCATTTAAAAGTGAGATAATGTTCATACTGTAAGTAACTAGGCTGGGTTTTCCATGCAGTTAACAATCGACTTTATGTTTTAGGACAAAAAGAAAATGGAGGAAATCATTAAATAGGAGTAAAAATTCAGTTTTTAGTTAACTGCACTAGAAATATAATAAGTATAATTTTTTAAAACTGAATTGGATAATAGTATAATTAGTTTTTGGTTAAAATGGATTAGTTTTTTATAGTACAAAATAGTATAGTTAATTATAGTTTAGTATATTTAAGTTATTTTTGCCCAGCCCTAATTTGTTATTGGAAGGTGGTGTGGTTTGGTTGGAGTTTCTAGAAGTGTGGATGGGGTATTGTCTAGGTTTGAAGGTGTATTTCTCTTCAAATAGACGGGCTAATGAAATGGCTTTGAGGATTATGTTTGGGGCTTGAGCTATGACTTCCCTACGGGTGCCTAGTTTCAACCCACTGATGAAACAATCAAGAAGGGCCTTATTTCTTACACCATAAATATGGTTAGCTAGAGTTGTAAACTGCACATAGTAGTCATTTACAAATGCGGTTTGTGTGAGTTTAAATAAGGTGTACCTAGGTGATTCAAAGGGGAAGGACCAAATTCCAACTCTAAAGATCGAAGTAAGGTATTCCAAGACACAATAAAGTTATTGTGTTGCATCATTTGGTACCAAGGAACACCATCTTTTTCGAAATGAATGGTTGCTATGGTTAAACGGTGGTCATTAGGAGTATCATAATACTTGAAGAACTGCTTCGCTTTGAAAATCCATTGTAAAACGTCCGAGCCATCGAAACGGGAAAAATCAATCTTGACATTTCTCAGCACTCAAAATCAAAATAGTAAAACAAGGGATGAACACACTCAATCTCTTAGGAACACAAGAGTAATCCCAGTTCTTCAAACCTAGTTAT